>NC_089797.1:18136547-18139047 GCF_040412425.1 Macrobrachium rosenbergii | reverse complement strand
AGAGAGAGAGAGAGAGAGAGAGAGAGAGAGAGAGAGAGAGAGAGAGAGAGAGAGAGAGAGAGAGAGAGAGAAGGCTGTAACTAGACGTTCAAGGGAGGCAAAATATCTGAGAAAAGAAAAATTCTATTTGAACAGAATGGCTATATATATCTGGCAGCATTTCATGCAGAGACATCACTCACTCACTCACTCACTTTTTCAAACCAACAAGAAACTGAGACAGCATTCAGTGGGAAGACTTCAGGAAAATACCCTCCAGTAAAGGAACATATAGCGATGTGTTTCTGTTGGGTCTTTAGATAACATTATCAAACGTATAAATGCTTTTCGTAATCAAGTTTTCTAAATATTTGAAAGACAATAAAGATAAGTAACAGGGAATAAACACCGGGTACAGAGACTTTTTCTTTCCTACCCTTGTTTTCTGTAAAAGAAAACTATCGAGATGGCTTTTTGTCTGTCCGTCCGCCCTTAGATCTTAAAAACTGCTGAGGCTAGAGCGCTGCAATTTGGTATGTTGATCATCCGCCCTCCATTGATCAAACATACCTAATTGCAGCCCCCTAGCCTCAGTAGTTTTTTTATTTTATTTAAGGTTAAAGTTAGACTGATCGTGCGTCCGGCACCGCCATAGGTGCCAACAACACAGGCCATCAACAGGGCCGTGGCTGAAAGCTTTATGGGCCGCAGCTGAGAGTTTCATGGGCCGTGGCTGAGAGTTTCATACAACATTAAACGCTGTACAGAAAACTCGATTGTGCCGAAGAAACTTCAGCGCATTTTTTACTTGTTTTTTATTGTAATCATGCAGTTTTCTTTGTTTATGATACTGTTCTTCAGTGTCTAATAATCTTTAACCCACTTAAATTGCAAATATGCAATTTGCCCTAAGTTATTTAATAATCTGAAAATATAGAATGGAGATCAACGAAGCCATTTTCAGTAAAGATGGCTGATGACAAATCTAGCGTAAAAGCCCAGGATATTGGACAAGTGATTATTGTACAAGTACTTTATGATAAATGGAAATTGTTTATCTTTGCAGTGTCAAAAGGGAACTAAAGTAGTGCACATTGCCGATACTCCTGCTGGGCATTTTACAAAAGACCCTGATGATCCAGGCAATTGTTACCAAGGCATTTAGTACCTCCTGCAGCGTCAACATTGCGTTATTCCAAAGGGCACCAACCGGCCATTGTCAAGCTGACCAGTGGATATTTTTATCAAGACAGGATTGTTACCCGTTGTTCGCTGTACGTTAGCAATATCAAGACTCAATTCATTATTAAGTCTTCTCTTGTTCTTATCTGGAGTTTTCTAAACATTAACTACCTCCGCAACGCAGTTTAGGTTTATTCCAGTATTATTTATCAGATGAAATTTTGAATCTTGATGCAAACAACAATTACTGGAAACTACAGACAGTAAACGACAAATCTAAAAGTACAAATACTTTGATTTCATTTTCAGTTAGAAAGATAATCAGTATATGATATCTTGCTGTACAATTAAATTCTCTCTCTCTCTCTCTCTCTCTCTCTCTCTCTCTCTCTCTCTCTCTCTCTCTCTCTCTCTCTCTCTCTCATAGGCATACGCACCAAAACATAAAAATGTTTCTGAGCTGGTTTGGCATCAGGCCAGAGATGAAGAATCGTTGTCCTTTTTCTTGGCAACTGTTCCACTCGAAGTATTCCAATCAACCACTAGTAGACGAACTGGGAATTTTTTTTTAGTTCTTGGCCATTTTTGTTGCTACGATGACCATAACTTTTAAGCGAAACAGTTTGATTCACTATAAACTGAGACATTAACAAAGAATTATTTTGACAGACCATATGGAACATACATGTAAAACAATATGTTCACTCCTTTATAATGTTATTGGCATACATACACGCTTCATCGAAAGCTTCGATCCCAAAACAGTAGTCTATCCTTAATCTCTCGGCCAATCTGAACTATATCTGCAGGTACTCCTCAGTCAGTACGTGGAACAAAAAGATGGAATTACAGATGGCAAGTTAGTAATCATTTGGCAATGCCAAGGACTGGCGAAAGAGCTATTTTGATGATAATAAATGAAAAAAAAAAATTAGACTATTAAAATTTTTGAATAAAACTTGTTTAAGCAACTATACAACCACTTTCACTTCTTTGAGGGGTCAAAGCCCAGAACACCTTTATTTGATTCCCGAATCTGAAATCTGAGGTCTCTAACTTTTGCCAGATGGAAATCAGTGTTGCTCATTGTCTCTAGACGCTAAACAGTTGTGGAAGCGAGTCTGTCTCATGGATTTTAAGCATCTTTGAAGGAAGGCATCGTCTCACACGTATTTCCAACAGGTGTAGGGAAACTGTAGACGAGGCGTGTGGAGAAGTACAAAAATTCAGCGCTACCATTTCGCGTTTGGAACCCAGAACTGGCCAAGCCTAACATTGAGGTCTTGGATCTCTTTCCAATGACATGTGTAGCAGGATGGCTAAATATAATTTATTTAAT
>NC_089797.1:18091547-18129047 GCF_040412425.1 Macrobrachium rosenbergii | reverse complement strand
TCCAAATCGCAGATTTTTGGATGCAAACGGTCTAGCTCTATAAACGGTGTGTTCCTGTAGAAGTAATGGATACCCTTCAGACTGCCAATAATCTTTGAATGCAAAGTATCACATACCTTGCCATGTCCAACAGGTGTAGAAATAATGCAGGGGCGAGATGAGCCAAGGCAACCACAGAGCCTTGTACTTGTACCTTGTCCGTTTCTGAAAAAATATATCACGTCATTATTGACAATCTATATCTTCAAAGAGATTTGGTATAGGATTTAATTCTCATTACCTCTATCCTTAAAATCTATTAAACCATACAGAACGATTGTCAGACCACCTTTGGTCTGGAATTTGTTGTGTTTTTACAGGTTGGAATCAAAGTCCATGTTACGTGGGCAGCTCTTTGAAATGACTGGAACATTTTTTGAATGTCACCACGAACACATTGCTTCCATACCAAGCCTACGCAGCCAAAGACGGAGTCCATTACTTTCACCACTTTGATGATGCTGAGAACGTCCAAAACCAAATCAGCATTATGTTAGTTTATTTCCTTTCTTAGGATTTTAAGATTTTAGTTTTAAATATTCTCATTCTGTCGTATTATTTTTTCTGGTACAGGTGGTCCTTAACACATACACACACACACGCACACACACACACACACACACACACACACACACACACACATATATATATATATATATATATATATATATATATATATATATATATATATATATATATATATATATATATATATATATATATATATATATATATATATATGTATATATATATATATATATATATATATATATATATATATATATATATATATATATATATATATATATATATATATATATCTATCTATCTATCTATCTATATATATATATATATATATATATATATATATATATATATATATATATATATATATATATATATATATATATATATATATATATATATATATATATATATATATATATATATTATATATATATATATATATATATATATATATATATATATATATATATATATATATATATATATATATATATATATATATATATATATATATATATATGTATATATATATATATATATATATATATATATATATATATATATATATATATATATATATATATATATATATATATATATATATATATATATATATATATATATATATATATATATATATATATATATATATATATATATATATATATATATATATATATATATATATATATATATATATGTATGTATATATATATATATATATATATATATATATATATATATATATATATATATATATATATATATATATATATAATATATATCTCTATCTCAACAGTGATATTCTTGTCTCACAAGATTATATTGCATGCTTTCTCCTCTGATTCTTAACGCTCGTTTACACTAAGCTTCACAGCGCGCTGCATACATAAAACTCATCACCAACTCCTCCCTAATTCTTGTTAGCACCGCTCATCAGGGCGCACGCCGCACCACCCAACCCATCAAGCCAAGTTTGATGGCTGCAGTTAAGACTCACTCCGCCAACGACTACTCACTCGTAACTTCTCATCTGTCATCGGGTACTGCATTGTGCGATGTCGCCATGGAATGGAAACGAGAAGAAATTCGTTTTTTGATAGTCTTATCAGCATTATCCATGTTTATGGAATGTCTAATTAAAAGCATAAAAAAAATAGAGATGTACGTGACACCGCAACGAAGAAACTAAGGGAAGAGATGATTTTAGTTAACGACAAAATAACAGGAGAAAATATGAAAAAGAAAATCCACAGGCGGCGTGGCCAATACAAGCGCCAACAAAAAAACCGAACGGGAATAAAAAAAAAAAAAAATCAGGAGCTGGAACAGATGATTTATAAGTTCCTAAGCTTTGGTGCTTTGATTTGCTTCATTCCTTGCAAGATGGCAATATTCGAGAGTCAACTTCATCATTGGAATTGACAGAGGTAAGTATGTTTTAGAAGTTGTCGTTTAGTGTAATGATTCATCAATATAAATATGGAGTATTGCTATTTTGTGTATTCTCCATTATTTATCTAATATTTTAATGAGTTCATGATACGTTGAGATAAAATATTTTTTATAAGAAATATTTTTATTTTACAAGTTAAACACATTTTTTATGATCATTATTTCCTTTTAATGAAAAGTTATCACTTAATTTTCCAATCATCGTGGCTGCCAGGAAGATACTGCTGCCGGTAGCAGCACTCAAATAGCGTAGAGGCAAAACGCGCTATGCAGCACGATGCATCACCAAGGTGGGCTGGCATATGCTGGCAGGGGTGACTAATGACGCGCGCTGTGAAGCCTAGTGTAAACGAGCCTTTAAACAGACCGCGGGGGGCGTTATGGAGCTTCCCTAAAACCCAGTGTGTCTATGCAGTGAATTATGTACTTAGATGTTAGGTGATCGCTGTGGGTCGTAGCTAAGGTTTGTGTGGGTATGGGCGTGAGAGAGAGACAGAGAGAAAGAGGAGGAGAAAGAGAGGAGAGCCTCGACGAAGTAATGTCTAGTCTTCCAAAGTGACACCATTTATAAGAAATTTTCTCTTTGAATTATCTACATCATTTTCATATTCTCTATAAAATATTCAAACAGTGCTTTTCCTTTAAATTCTCACCTTCCTGGATCATCAATATACGGACATTCTTGTTTATCCTTTGCGGAGCGGTTAACTACAAAAAAATAGGGGAAAAGTGCAAATGGTGATACAAGCATGAAACTTGACTCAACTATTCTTCTTGTCCGTTGGTCTCATTATCAACCTCCGGCCGCACAAAATTTTGCCATTTTCCAAGATGGCCGACAGGTTTTCAAAATGGCGTCCTGTGGATATTTGAATATTTGTATTTAATTGATTAATCACATTCAAATCCCTGAGTCACTCCCAGTTTATATCAAAATATTAAAAACAAGCCTTTATATATGTAGATACATCATTTCTCTGCATAGAAATATCCAAGATGGCTGTCACCATATCAAAAATGTCTACCAAAATGCCAAAAATTGGTACTTGAGCTCATATATGAGGCTAAAGGTCGGGTAATATTATGGATTTGGGGTAACTTCAGCCTGATCAGTTCATTTTTTGTAGATTAGAAATCAATTAATCCCTATTTAATTAATTTTCATCCTCATTTTGAAAAAAAATGGGTGATAAGCTTAATGTAAAAGTGTAATAGCGTAGTGTCAGTGTACTTCCAGGGCACTCTGGTTGACACTATAGCTGTGAAACTCAGCATGGGGTCCAGTGCTAGCTAATAGCAGAGATTTGTTATTAGTTTCCCAAATGCTATTTAGCTAGCCCCACTTCAAAGTTAAACAGCTGCACCTGAATTGACAGGATGTACCAGCGCGGGAGAGACGATAGTGTACAGATCACACAGGAATTAAATAGCACTGGATGAATGATTGGGCTAGGGGTAGGATTATGACATATCTAAGCCTAGCTGTATCCCATATCTGAAAGTGCATATATGTTATATAGGAGGTAAAGGGATAAACCCTCAGCCTATAGAACAAAAACAATGGCAGGACAATCTTGGAAGTCAACGCCTTTCCTGCAGGGAGATAGTACGACTAACTGGAAGTTTTGTTGCTTGTGCCAAGAGGACACACGTGAAAGACTAGTTGATGCATCTGGTGCTGGCTATGTTACCCTTAATTCTATAAGTTAAATGCAATGCCTATGCCATTTCATCCCAACAGGCTTGATGAAGGTGATGGAATTCTGCAGTCCTTTTTGAAAATAACAAAGCAACATATCATGAGTCATGTATGCTGAAGTTCAAAACAACAAAACTAGAAAGGAAAAGGAAGTCATTGTGTAAGACAAAAGAAGAAGGTGATGCCCCATCAGCAAAATTCACACATAGTAGCCAGAAGGCATATGATGAAGATGCAGAAGAATCTAAGACTGAGAAAGAAGGAATATGCTTTATTTGTGACCAACTAGCACCAATCAAAGATTTATTATTGGCCATGACATTGCCTTTGCATGAAAAAGCTGCAACGATGTGCCACCAACCTACTAGATGAGAAACTTCTGGCCAAGCTTAGTGCTGGAGATATTGTTGTTGAAAGTAGGTGTATTATTCTTGGCTTTTGCCAAAATGTGGAACTGGGATAGGTGGGAGATTAATATCTGTACTCAAGCAGTAGGCTAAATATTTGAGCATGCTGATAGACAACACAGCAATAACAGCTGTTTATCTACTTGTTTTATTGTAAGTTTAAGTTGGTAATGGTGCAGTTCCTGTCTTGAAAGGAACAACCAGCTAGCAGTAGGATTTCCCTGATCAACTGTGTTATTCGCAGAAGAGTTGGTTCTGCTGAGTCTTCCACCAGCATTCATTTTGGTGATGACTAAAGCAATGTTTGTCCGTTGACCCTATGTCTCATCATGTGTCCCTCAGCCAGAAAAAAGGATGTTGCCGGTGGTTGG
Source organism: Macrobrachium rosenbergii (assembly GCF_040412425.1). Taxonomy (NCBI): domain Eukaryota; kingdom Metazoa; phylum Arthropoda; class Malacostraca; order Decapoda; family Palaemonidae; genus Macrobrachium; species Macrobrachium rosenbergii. The sequence continues at coordinate 18,124,548 of NC_089797.1, read as the reverse complement.
ATGAAAGGGATCCTTCTCAAGGGAGTTCACTGAATTTTCACCTTTGGATACTCTTCTGTTTTCAGTTTACGTTGCTGGAAGGAGGGTGACTAATCTGGAGAGCCTATTCAATATGGTTGTAAGGATGGGAGCCAACACTCATCCTGTGCATTAATGCCTTGGAGATGTACACAACATTGCTGGCGATGCAAGTATTTAAGATTGAAATAGGCTACTCACTGGTGTTGATAAGCTACTACTACAACCATAGCAACACAAATCTAAGTAGCTTCCTTCCTCCTCATTCAGAGGAATGCAGGTGAATAATGGGTGATTCATGGTGCCGTAAGATATCAGCTAGGTGCATTCTAGGTATGAGGCATGTCATGACAGGGCACCACAGTTACCATAGGCAAATCTTAGGTAATAAGGAGTCTCCATAAGCTTGAGTGGTAGGAAAGCTGTTCAAGCTTCAGGAATTTGAGTGATCAACTTGTTCACCACATGGCTTGAAAGAGCGCCCAGTGCAGTGCTCTTCATTTCAGACCAAAGGTTGCTCTGATAATGCCATCCAGCCTTCGTGGCATCCACCTAAACTTCTAAAGCTTTCTGTCATTCAGCTTGGTTCCTGGTGATAAATCAGGTTTCGATCACCCTGGTACTCAGCATGATACCACCAACTCTGTTATTGATGGCCAGAGAGGTATCGAATCTATTCATCTTCCTTTGAGGTAGAGAGAGATTACTCCCAAGATCTCCAAAAAAGCAAATGTCTTGGTCACATTTATAATCCTGAGAGATTTTAATCCTTCATGAATATTTGTAGCAAGGCTCTATATCTTTATTCACAAATAATTTTTCTTTGCACCAGGAACGACTCCTTTCACGAGGTCTTCATATTTAGAAATCACTCATATATCCTGTGTTTTTCGAGAAAACTTCGAAGAATTTTCTTTTGGCGAGCAAAAGCGTCAGTCGTTTGACACGAACACTCACTCTCCAATCACGTAATTCTCAGACACTTGACTTTTCGTGCTCTCTTGTTGCCTTTGCTTTTGTCACTTATTTTTAATTTTCGTCACACATCGTACCCAAGTTTATAAAAAGAATATCATTGTTGGTGGTTTTTCCTTTATTTGTTGTATTTTCATCAAGTGCTCGAAAGCATATCGCTAATAGGAAGTAAGATCCTTTATTGTTATCCTTGTTACATATGCACAAATCATTTAGAAATAACCACCGGCCGCGGATTGTAGATGTACACAGCTACGAAGGGAACAGGAAACAGTTGATGCTGCAGGATTTTTTTCGCTCATGTTTTGGGTAGCCATGCATTGTTTTCTTTGAGGACATAATGCGCTCTGCATCACTTTTAATATGTTCTCGTATTATCTGATTTTGTGTTTGAGAAATATCTCTTCATTAAAATTTTTCCTTATTGTTTTATTTTTCTTTGTTTCATAGCCTGCTTTTTAAAATGCTCACAATCCCTTCCACTTTGTTTCTTTCAAGTAGGTATGATGACACTGAATGTAATTCCTCAGTATTAAAAATAAGATATCCCTAAGTTTTTATGTTCACACAAACGTTGTTTTGAACAAATGTGTATCGGAAGAGAGAGAGAGAGAGAGAGAGAGAGAGAGAGAGAGGGAGGAGTGTGTGTGTATTGTGTATTATTGAACATTACATACATACATGCTTCCAGACTATAAGTAACCTTTAAAAGAAACAGACGCTAACGACAACTGTTCAGTATATATCAAATGAAATGAAACTGGAGAACATAACCGAAGGACCTTTGTGGGTCCATTGGCAGTTTTTGTTCAGGTCTTCGTCTTGACACTTGCATGCAGTTAAGCAGCGTTTACAGCATAATTTTCCACCGAGCACAGGGTTTTTCTTTCGCTGCTTCTTACTAATACCGGTCGAAGCTTTAAAACGATTGTGAAAATTGTATCAAAATGATTTGCTGACTTTTTAGATATTAGAAGACTTCTTATCATTAACAGTAAGATGAAAATCGTCTTTGATATTCAGGCAGTTCCCAGTTGAAAAGAAGGTTCTGGAAGGCCTTAAGACATTTCCCAACAACGCCTCAAACGTTTTTTTCGAAGTTGAGATAAGTCATGACATTCACTCAAACTACATTTAAAAGGTCACATCCAAAGTTTTGCTCACATACAGGCAGAGGACGTATTTTAATAATAATATACAGAAGCTAAATCACGGGTCATTAATTGCTATATCACTTGAGATATGAAGCAGACGATACTGAGTTTTCTGCTTTTACCAGATTTATTTTTTAGTTTTCAAGTGCTGTTGATAGGAATCTCGAGTCTAAAGGGCGTGGGATTGTCTTTTGTTCCAGGATCCACAAGCAGTGTGTGCACACTGAACAGGCATATGGGAGGGACACGACGCTCAAAGGGCTAATGATCATCAAGACTTCTTTATTGAAGGTCCACCTGAGGCCAAGTTGATTACATAACTTACTGGTTTTTTTTATAGATCTGTTATGATTAACTGCAATTTCATCAGGTGCTCTGGGGAGCAATTAACTGCAAATGATATTGATTTCGTTCACAGGTTTTTATTCAGTGAGTTATGTTGCTGCCAGTACGTCAAATAAATCAAATAAGCTCCATTTTACGTGAAAATGGATGATAAATAGTTGAAGACCACTGATATGAATAAAAAAAAAAATAAGATAAAGTTTTGACGCAGAGACCTCGTTTTGTTGACTCGAGTCTCCAGCGTTTAGGTCAAATGAACCTAAAGCATTCCAGAAAATCAGGATTTTGCTCACAGTATCAAAAGCCAAAAGGCGCTTTCAACCGCACAGCATCTTCCCATCTGTCGCTCGCTCTCAGGCAGCACAGGAAATGTTCGAGTCTTTCATTCACTTCCTTTGGTCTCTGAAGAAAGAGGCCGTGCAAATGAATGACTTCTTTGAATTTCTCCAGTACACAAATAGTCTCTCCTCAGTGTCTTGCGCCATCCAGTGTTGACACAGTTTGTGCTTTCCAAGACTTTCTTGATTGCACAAAAGGTTTTCGCTACCCGGCGTCGTTGGCAAAGCGTTTTGTTTCGAATAGGAACCACGCGCTACCCCAATTTTCTCTTCTTTTCCTTCTCGGCTGTTCATTATTTGATTTTTCATTTTCTTTATTTTCTTTACTTTGGCATGTTTGTGGATGATTAAGATATTACTTTAACAAACATGTTAAAGTAATACACTCATTAGCCATAACCCAAGGGCATATCTGTATGCAGAAGGTGGAATTGAGATAAAAAAAACTTCTGTTGACATTGGATGTCCAACTAAAACAAGGATTATGAATATCACGCTGCTGTCAGTTATGTTTCTGCCTGATTGGATGTATCTGTCGCTGCTGGAGCCATCTGATGTTTGCTGGCTGTATTACACCGGGTTGCGATAATGTTATTATAGTGAGAAGCGTAATCTGGTGTCAGCGACGAAATGCCAAGGCAAAAACACGGCCTAGATTCGCAATAGCGCCAAAGCACTAACGAAGTGAAGGACTACTGCCAAGAGTGCCGTTGCCTGACAAAACAAAGGAAAGGTAGCCTTAGAGGTAACGTTGGCTTTATTTGCATTATTCTTGGTAAATAGCACTCGTTTTGTTTAATGCTACTGTCACCGTACTATCTTTTAAGAGTTTTTTATGATATGATTTCAAGTTATGATTTTGTGTTACATTTGAGGTATATAATTTGAAGGTTAACATTGGATTTAACAATTCGCTTTTCACATACAAAGGTATTCTGTGCATGCCCGTCAGATCCATTAAAGACTGCAGTAAAAGATGACACTACAAAGATCCAAGACTGTCAATATTAGGATAACCACTGGTTTGGCAAGTGGTTACGGCGATGGACAAAAGCGTAACATTGTTTGTTGGGTGTTCAAGTTCTTTGACTCTCCTTTGGTTTTTCGAAGGGAAACGTTTAATTTCCTTGGACAAAAAGAGTCTCCAAAAGAAGAAGAAATATTTGACCAGAAGCTCTTGCTTTCTTCTTCATTCACGAAGAAAAGATGAAGAAAAGGACCAGTTTTCTTTCTTCCAGGAAGACGTCGGTCGAGATGTTGAGACAGTCAGGAATTCTGCAAATAGACAGGAACATACTAGATACATCACAGAAGAGAGACGATTAAGGAAGAACGGGTCTCGTTCACTCAGTTATAGAACCAAGTAGCAGGCCCACAAGAAAAACAACAGAGTTGAGAGAGAGCATTCATTGAAAAACAGAGTTTGGAAGAGAGTAATTACCTCAGCAGCAGCAGTTTGGGAACAAATCCTTGAGCAACCAGGCGGGAGAGAGAGAGAGAGAGAGAGAGAGAGAGAGAGAGAGAGAGAGAGAGAGAGAATGTTGAAAAAAAACTCGAGAAAGATACGGAAACTCATAGTTTGGTAACCTAACTCACCATCAAGTTCCACACAGGAAAATCGAAAACCAGCGAGACAAGGAGGAGAAACTCTTCAAAAGAACCGGAGTGTGAAGAAGAGAGACACACCAACTGAATGTTGGGAAACAAAGAAAAACCTGAATTAAGAAAGAAAAAATCCATCGTGAGAAGTAGTGCATATGGTATAAGACTGTCCTTTGATCTGCTGTCTTCGCAACAATACAGCGATGGGGACTGTGGCCTAAAGGAAGCCTTTGTGAATACAACAAGTGGAGAGAAGGGAAGGTTTCCTGGTAAAGTAAATTTTATAATATAAAATCTCTCTCTCTCTCTCTCTCTCTCTCTCTCTCTCTCTCTCTCTCTCTCTCTCTCTCTCTCTCTCTCTCTCTCTCTCTAGAATGTTTCTAAACCGAATATACGAAAAGTATGAATAAATTTGACATGAGCTCTGGAGAATTTCCATGTGCAATTCTAGAAATCTTCTTACCAGGCGTTCTCCAAGAAACTCTGATGAGCTGGCGAGCATTCTTCGTTTTGCTCTGCAGTAAATCTATTACCGCAGATCCACAGGAACATTTGGAAGTAATAGGGGCAGAGGATTGGCAGTAAGGACACGCGTGTTAACAGTTCTATCATGTGCGTCAATATTTCATCCACGACAGATTAATTACTAACGGTGCAAAAGAGAGGGAAGTGAGTGTTAAGTGAAGCTAAGAAACTCTTCTCCTCTGAATTATCTTTATTATAAAGAAAAAAATCTTTCATTATTATTACGTTTTAAAGGTATTGACGATGTATAATGTAAAAACCGGTGCTTTTATCTTACAGATGAAAGGAATATAATGAAATAAGGTAATCCAAGTGAAAAAGCCATGGAGAGACGTAGATTCTATTCAAATGCATCACTTATTCCTCATAAAATAACCTCCTCCACAAAAAACACGACCGTAAAGTGAGATTTCATATTCAGCGATCCATCACTATTCAGTGCCAGAAATTCCTCAGCCATAGAAATCACAATGGTGCAAGAATTCTCTCTTTTAATGCAGATGATGGATTAGGCTTTCATCTAGTGGAAGTCTACATGAATTCAATTCATATTTTGAAGTATAAACTTTTTAGAAAAACTCATTGAACACGTTCTCTCAATTTCCATATTATTCCACTGAACTGCTACGAAAGAATATGGATTCAATATCCATGTTACTGACTATTGACACCACATCACTTGATGTGTATATATATATATATATGTATATATATATATATATATATATATATATATATATATATATATATATATATATATATATATATATATATATATATATATATATTCAATCGTAAAATTGGTCAGTATATGAGTGAATTGTTAATTTTCTATTCTTTACAGAAAAATTAAGCATACGGAAGCACTCCTTGTCTTCCATTGACATAACATTATCGTTGTAGGGGCTGGAAAAGTCCTGGAATAAAGCTAGTTCAAATTATATATCTCATGGTATTATTTTCCCGTTCTGAACTATCTCTCCCTTTCCTCTCTGCTCTGTACCTCTCTCTCTCTCTCTCTCTCTCTCTCTCTCTCTCTCTCTCTCTCTCTCTCTCTCTCTCTCCGAAATCTTAGCCTCATTTAGATTTGGAGTCATGTAAATCAGCCCAGCTTCTCCATATCTTTGTTTTTTTGTTTTACATTCTAACCATCATAACAATTTAGTAAGCTGTCAAGTCTTGATATTGTCTATTTAAGACTGTTAGAAAGACTGGCACATTATCTATAATATTTTTCATGATGAATATTTTTCCCCGACACTGATTAACACCTTTTTAAATTTCTATTATAAACACAATCCTATCTAAAAGATTTCTCATGATATATTTTAAATAATATAATCATTTGATTTAATCACCCTAATTAAGATGGTATTCCTTTAAATCACTTTAATAATGTTAAAAGAGTATGATTAAGTTTTTCTCAGATATACTGTACTTTCAAATATTGCCACAAAATGGATAAATTTCAGTGAAAACCTCATAAATAGTTGTAATAGAAATAAGTTAGTCACATCTACCATTGCATATAAGCCAGAAACATTTAGTGTCCATAAGGCAATAAGTGGCAAAATCCGTTCTGCCTTTCACTTCGGGACTTTGACTTTGACTTTCTTGTCGTCTTTTCTGTTCAACGGCAACAATGCTGCCGGATGATTCAGAGGACTTTCACACAGAACGAAATGCCCCTCTTCATTATTGACCAACGATTACTTCATAACTTATGTATTGTGTCTCCTTGTTTTCTACATACCCAAAATGACTGAAGAATTCAGGAATCAAGTTAATGAAAATATGCTTTATCATCGGTGTCTCCTTGGTCATATCCCTATACGCCAAGGAGACATGCGTGACAATGCGCAGGTTGAGGTTTTGGATGTACAAGACTCACTCGCAGGTTCTGATGTACCGTGAAAATCCTCCATTTTGCGATGACTACAATGTGCACTTGACTATGAGACATTTTCTGGTCGAATGTCTGAGTCTTAGAGGATTAGAGATATAGGTTCCTGACCTGGGAACGCGAAAGGAAGACATTTACTCTCCTACAATTCTCGGTGAGGACTGTAATATAGAGCAGTTATATATCTTTATGTGGGAGGCGGGCCTCCTCAACACATTTAAGATTATATGCAAGCACTGATAATATATTCGAACAAATATGATTATATACTTATATGTTTTTAGATATTTTTATATGAAATTCTTTTTAAACTTATTCGTTAATTTTTAGTCTTTATTTAAATTCATTACGGCGTCCATAACCCAGTTATTGTGACGCCAGTTACAATAGACATAATCAATTTTTGCTTTGTCATATTCGCCGCTGATGGAGTAATATTTGTTCCGATAAATTGTAGCGATTATTCCTGCAATTAAGTGTATTCGAAGCACGACCTCAGTGGCTGTAGATTTACGATAGAATACTTCAGTTTTGGAAATGGGGAAAAATAATATCGCCACTTGTCCTACTAATTTTACTGACTGTAATGAAACACTCCTCATCAAAGGTATTTCTACATTAATTTCCATACTTTGAGAAAGTTGGATTTACGAATCATAAATTTATGGATGTGATGCATTACAGTAGAATCTGTCTTCTTGTGTTATTACTTAGAAGAATTCACCAGGCAAACTGTATTGGAAAATTTAATTGCAAAGCATTAGTCACATTTTGCACAAAATGATGTGCCTTTCCTCAAAAAACTTTATAATACATGGCGAAAGATTCTACTGACTAATAAGAAAGATCGTGAGTTGTGTCACCCAGAGGCAACAAACAACTCAATAAGCAAGGATGCTCATGAACATCTCAGTGAAAGAGCGAACCACATTTGTTTTGTCTTAAGTCAGATGTGTGTCCTGGATGTCCTGCCTCCTGTGCGCTTTTTGCGATTTGCACTTTTTCTTTTCAAGATAATTTCACGGAAAACATTGAAGGGTCTTCAGTTGCCGTAAAAGCAAACCTTTCTGTAATATTCCTTACACAAACGCTTCTTAGCAATTATCTAGGTTTGATAATTTCAAAGGCTCTGAATGCCATTAAAAATTCTACTTTACATATCACTAATAGAATTTTATATAGAATTGTGAGGATGTATCAGAATATTCTTATAAAGTAATCCAATACTTCAGAATGTGGTTATGCGTTTTATTTCCTGTTAAGTGTTGTGAAAACTAACAGGAGTTCAGTATTTAACAACCTGTGTACATTGACTTAGTATAATGCAAATTAAAGTTAATTGTGAATGACTTGAAGTTTCACAAACTTTAGATTAATATCCTATTGCAATCCAGGTAATTAAGAGGAAGTTTGCCTTCATTAAAATATTAGTTGAGCATTCAAAAATTAGTTAAGCAAAGTGATATGGGAAGTCGATGTGCGGGATTTTTATATTGAGAATGTGAATGGGAGATTTCTCGTTGAATGACACAAATTGAATCATTAAAGACTGCGGACTTTATTTCTGCTTTTTATTCTTGACCTAATCATCATTCAATTCTAATAGAAGAGACTATATATACACAAATAGTGTTTCATTACCTAAATCACTGGAATGGCAAACAGTTGAATTTAGTCAACCAAAGCTATGTACTAGTCTGGAGACGTCCGAACAGAAACTGAAAGGTCTAAGATACGAAGAGGGGAGAGGAGGCAGACACCTACTCCTGGAACCTATTCATCATCAGACACTTCCATGTCACATTCGGGACTTCTAACGAATATCCTCGTTAGCATTAAGTTGCCATTCATAGTATGATAACCTTTTGAGTGTATTAATCTGTAATTCTCATATATCAAATTCAGTGCCACTACTTTTCTTAATCCTTTTTCTTTAAGATTAGACCGAATCTCGCTTTATCTCGTCGCCCGAAGCTAATCAACTTGAATAGGAATTAGAAGCGTATGGACTGAATTAACACTCATGTCATATTGACTCTGTTCGTTCGTAGAAAACCATTAAAAAACGTGGTTTTATTTACACTTGATTTTTGTCTTCAAGATTGATTATGCCTTACAAATACATAGTAATGACTGCCATCTCACTTATTTTCCCGCTTTCCTCAGTCCTTCTGAAACTGCAGCGCCATAATATATTCCCAAATGAAGGAGGGTTCCCATGCATACTTTATCATGGCCCCAAAAGTCTTCCTCTGATTCCAAAAGGGATGCAGGGGCAACAACCAACCCCTGCCGATGCAAATCCGACTCTCTCCCCGTGCTTCTTCTTATCTCCGGTTTCATTCTTTCCCCTACCTGAATGAATAGATCTGTCATCGCCTTCTAAACCTTTGCAGAAGAGAGACAGTTTTCCTAGTGAAGGTGGAGGAAGCAATTCGGAGAGTGGTACACCAGGCTAGGATTTCTGTTTGAAATTACTTCCTTTTGACAGGTGATATCTTCATTCATTTATATATATGATTGCTGAAAATAAGCAATGTCTGTCAGCACGTAAAGACCTTCCGTAATTCTGACTATAGTCCATTTGCCAAAATGGGTAACCTTTGAATGTTCCATAGTACAAGGTTTCTTGATAGATTTGCTATCCTAAGGTGTTTTTAGGTTTTCAACTTGGTTGTCCTCGCAACTTTGGGCAACTCCTGTTATATGTAAATAGTAGCCGCCATTACTAAAACCTAGTTTCTTCTATATCTTTGTTTCTATGTGATAATACTCATGCAGTGTATGCCCATAAACTCATTAAATATTTTTATTTGCAGGTGTATACATTGTATGCTAAATGCAATAACGGGGATACCATTGATGAAATTATTATTGACCTGCGTTTATTATCGTCAATCCAGGTGAACATAATTTTTTATATAAATATTTAATAGCTGTCAAAGGAAAAACAAACTTTTGAGGCCTTTATTTTATATTGTTTGATTTCGTTAATATTCTGATAGGTGACGATAATACAAGCCAGTCGTTAAACTGAAGATAATACCCTTCTTCACGGTACCAAAAAATGTAAGTGAACAGCTAATTTGCGTAAATTCATACACTTTCATTATTGTAAAAATGTAGTACTCATAGTCAAGGCAACTCTATTTATCATTAGCCATTATGCATGGTGTATTGTACCATTACATAAAAATAACCAACTGACAATGCTAAGCTGAATTAAAAATTTGATATAATTCCTTATGTAAATTTGTACAACAAAAACTTTAAATAAATCTACAAGTACAACTCTTTCTTTAGTGTACTGGCACTGTGTACCACTGTGAAATCATCTTTGTTTGTTCTTGAATACTAACATAAAGATGTCTATTTACAGGATTTTTACTTTAACATGAAATATTGGCATGAAGTAGTTCCTGTATGTTTATCTAGTGGCTTAAACTAGTTTGCTTTAGATCCTGCATGAATGGAGACCACAGAGGTAATGCACCTAACTTTCAGGTTAACCAGATCTTTATTTTTAATCATATAGTAATTAAAAACTTGCTTAAGAATTTGGACTGCCGAACATGAAGGGTCTGGTTTATGTCTACAATAGATGTAATTTTCTTGGATAATCCATTATCTATACATTGCATGCTTGTATATGCATTGCAATGATGTAATGTAGCCTTAGTCAGCAATGATATTTTCATCAAGGTGATGTTGGGTGATATAAAGTGCCAGCTTTAGTGCAAACACTCTTGTGGTATTTTTACATGGTGCTGGTACTTTTTCCTCAGATGGTGGATCTGTCTGATTCCATCCTGTCGTATGGAGGGAATGATTTGGCTTAGGGTCGACCTGTGGTCTCGATCGGTTGCCCTGCCTGACATCAGCAGACCCCGGTACGTATGTTTCATTATCATACCCGACCCAACGCCCTTTCTTCAGCAGCGAAGTTATTGCGCGGGTATGGCGAGAGTTCAGGGACGTGTGAGATGTTTGTTATGTTTTAGAAGGTGTTGTAGTGGCTTTTGTTTTTGTGTGTGTATTTAGTCTGTAACATCCATTTTGCTTTTAAGCAAACCTATCCAGTTGATTACATATATAATCCCGGGATGTCCACACGGATAGCAAAGTGTCTGCCTCTCTTGATCAGTTGGCTGCGGGTTTGAACCCGCGCCACAGACCTCTACTGAAGTCAGAAGCTGCTGCTGTAACCGACTGAGCCATCGAGGCTCTACATATATATATATATATATATATATATATATATATATATATATATATATATATATATATATATATATATATATATATATATATATATATATATATATTATGTGCAGCCCTGAAGATGTAGTTCAGTAAATAATTACGAATTGTCGCCAACAAAAAACGACAGCCTAGTGAGTTTGGCTAATCGTCCGTCTTACCTTCAATATGTATATCTGGAGTGTTTCCTTGTGCCATATCTATATATGTGTGTGTATGTATGTATGCTATTTTTCTTATACATAGCAGACGGTGACGTGATAACTGTCTCTTATATTGCCTGTCCTCAATCTAAATTCAGTTTGTTTTGATTTGTAAGAATTAAGTTTCTCATGACTGGATCAGATTCAGTATGAAATGCCAAGTATTCACAGCCTCACGATAATTCAAAATGCCTGAAATCTTGCTCTGCATGTTTTCGACATTCTGGAAATGTTAATTTTTTGCAGTTAGTTTGGTTATTACATCATTTGACTACACTTTGTATATGACAATCACAACTTTGATGGAAAGATTCTTCACATTATATATATATATATATATATATATATATATATATATATATATATATATATATATATATATATATATATCTATATATATATATATATATATATATATATACATATATATATACATACATATATATATATATATATATATATATATATATATCTATATATATATATATATATATATATATATATATATATATATATATATATATATATATATATATATATATATATATATATATATATATATATATATATATATATATATATATCTATATATACATGTATATATATATATATATATATATATATATATATATATATATATATATATATATATATATATATATATATATATATATATATATATATATATATATATATATATATATATATATATATATATATATATATATATATATATATATATATATATATATATATATATATATATATATATATATATATATATATATATATATATATATATACAGTATATGTGTGTGTGTGTGTGTGTGTGCATGTTAAGAACATTGCTTATCTACACCCAGGACCATATAGTTTTTAAAGTATAGAACTATACACATATTTTTTTGCCAGTCTGGTGGCAGCCACTTGAATTCCTCCTAAAGCCTCAACTGTGTCTTTCTTTTACCTTTAACACCTCGATGTGTCGGCGTTGAATACCTCGCCCATATCACCTAGGAGATCATTCACCTTCACTGTAAAAGTTCAACTGTGTACCCTAATATCTGCCTTGAATCCCTTTCCAATGACTCAAGTTCATATTTCAAGTGATCCATCATTAAGTGATGGAAAATGTGATGGATCGCACTTTCCAGTCATTAGATTTATTTACACTTTGACTGTTCACTCAAAAACCCGCACATTTCTTTTGTGGCCACTTTCTGCAAAACGTTATCCTACTCGCGCACTGTCCATTCCTCCTCCACCAAAACATAGATATCATACATTCATCCAGGTAGTGAAAATCACTATGTATGTACACGAATAAGGAAACTAGTGTGAGTCCTATAGGTATTATTTATAAAAAGTCCTATGATTTTATTTAGAACTAAGAAAATACATGTTACTGTTCTGATTAAATAATTTTTTTATCTTTTTCAGTAATCTAGCTTTCTGAAACGTGGATTTAGTTAATATAAAACAGATAACAAGAGCCTAACCTGACAATACTTTGTTGATGATTTTGTTTGATGATAAGAAATTTCCTGAATATAATTACCATGGAAATTATTGTGATAATGTTCTAGAAAACCTTAAAGAAAATGTATTTTAAGCAAACGGCAATACGATCCAAAGAGAAAAGGCTACGTGCTATTTTGTTGTGCTTCATATTCTTTCTTAAACCAAATTTCAGATGCATTTTATTAGTAATAATTAAATACATATTATAAATGATCAAAGATACAATTTTGTATCCATTTTTCATGAAAAAATTAAATATTTAAACCATGAAGACTAGGTTATAAAGGAACGATTTGGGAAATGGTATTACATTAAACCTCCCCCTGCCCCTTTCAAGTACAGCTATTCCAGTATTTCACGAATATGAGACTACTAGCAGAATATTAAATTTTCATCAGTAACATTGCTAAAATTTTAAGTCAGACTCAATCCATTTTCAGATTTCATCGAAAGGTCTCGTATGATAATGTTTGATCTTCCTTAATTACTGGTGGTAATGAACGCTGATCTTTAAGGATTGCCTTATGCTTTTCCATTTAACTCAATTCGGAAGCATTTTGCCCTGAACAGCTGCGGGGCATTAGAATGTCATTTAACAAATAGAAAGAAATTCCTATTAACAATATCTTTTCTGTTGTTTATTAACTTGTATAATAAAACCTCATTCACTTCACAATTTTTCTTGCTTGTTTTTCTATTTCTTTTTATCACGAAGGTTACCTTTATATGAAATGGAAAGAAGTCTAAATTTTTAATAAACAAGATATAATGTGAATTAAGCTTCCAAAAAATAAGTGACATCAAAGCAATTTGCAATGTATGAATATAATATTTTAATTCTTCATAAAATAATTGCTTACAGAAATTTTAATTCCGTATGAAATGAGAAAAAATTACGATTAAAAGAAGGGAAGAACACAATCGATGTATTCTATACTCTCTGCAGAGAACTATGTTTTTCACCTTTCTTCCAGGAAAACCAAATTGGACCCTGGACGCAGGTGACATGTTTATTCGCTTAAGGAATTGAGCCATTTTTCCCCTTGTTCTTTTTACCTCTTTTCTTTTTTCATTTTGCGCTGCCTGTTGGTTTAGTCGTCTACAACACCTCCGGGAAAACGAACTTAGTTTTTATTTGGAATGTGCCTGACGCTGTTACCGAAGAGAATGTTTTATTCCTGCTACTATAAAAATGTTTATCCTTTATGGCACTCATGCTTCCTTACTCTCGGAGAATCTTGGAGGCCAGAGAAGTTTTCCCCTTATAAGAATAAAAGTGAAATCTGTATTGTTTTACAAAACCATCAGTGAGATTTTGATTTGTGAGCTAATGGCATATATTTCAAGAACTTAACATTTGTGCTATTATTGGTATTTTTGTGATCATACCTACGTTAGTATATATATATATATATATATATATATATATATATATATATATATATATATATATATATATATATATATATATATATATATATATATATATATATATATATATAAAATATATATATATATATATATATATATATATATATATATATATATATATATATATGCGTATATATATATTTTTATAATTTATAATGTATATATATAATATATATACTTATATATATATATATATATATATATTATATAAATCTAAATAATTATATATATATATATATATATATAAGGACGTATATATATAGCCACATATATAGTGCATGGATATATGGAATATGAATATATATAATATACATATATATAATATATGATATATAATTGATATCCATATACGTGTGAGTACAATTTATAGGAATATGCAAACAGTAACAACGATACACGAACGTTTATTGTCTTTATAAGGTTATTTATGCTCATTGCATGATATGTGTGTGTGTGTATACAACTCAATACCCTGCCTTTGTGACCTTTACAAGTTGCTGTCAGCTATTCGCAAATTACCATTTTCACTATACGCTTTAAAAACAAACTGCTATAAACAAATTCGCATAACAAGAGGTCGAAGAAACCACCTTGGTGACAAGACACGGAGCTGGCAAATACGTTTTCAATAAGAACGTTCTAAAATCCTGAACCAGTTACAAAATCCGGTTTTGAAGGATGCTTCTTAATAATGTATGGTGTGTACGTGTACTTGAAAACGCCTTGAAATACAGAGGCGTGTCTTGCCGAACTGACCTCGGATGATGTCATACAAAAGTACGTTCGTTCGTGCGTTACATAATGAATATAATGGGAGGAACCGTTGTTCAGGTGGACTTGTGAGATCCGATTCATGTGTGTCTGAAGATGTGGTGATTTTTCACATGGAGACTGTCCCAGAGGACTTGTGGGTGAGTAAAAATTCATATACGTTTTTAGACTTTTTTTTCAGAACTGTGAACACACGGTATCTCTGTGTCAGTGAAATGTGTGTTTCTGCAATTTTTACATTGTATGATTTTTAATGTGACGTTTTTTTATACAGGTATTTCTGTTCCCTCCATTCCTATTCATTTTCCTCTCTCCCTCCTACGAGGATGAGTGGTATAAACATTTGAGATGACCTGTTTTAATTATGATATGTTCATGTTTTGACAGATGAGTTATTTTCTGTAATTGGGGGTTTATGATTTTGGAGCATTATTTCCTTATAGATTTTATATAGTCATGTGAAACATTGGATTTCATTTTTCGCAACTTTTAAAGTTATTTTCGTTGATTTTTGTCAATAGAAGGGTTTTAGTTTTGTACTTAGTATCTCATTCCAGTAAATCCTTGGGTTTTAGTTAGGGAAAGATATAACTTATGATGCCGGCTCACGTTACTGCTATCCCAATGTCTCAGGATAAGCGAGATCAAACCTCTGTTCATAAAACAGAGACTTAAATCAAGTATAGGCTCAAATTTACATATATACATATATATATATATATATATATATATATATATATATATATATATATATATATATATATATATATATATATATGTATATATATATATATATATATATGTATATATATATATATATATATATATATATATATAATATATTTAATATGTATAACTATAATCTTTCTTCTGTAGATATATGGGATATATATATGAATTCTAGATATATATATATATATATATACAATAATATATATATATACCTATATATGGTATATGGAATATGATATAATTTTATTTAATAATAGTGATGATAAATATATGATATAATATATCAAAATATATATATGGATATAAAGAACCTGATAATTAAAGAAAGAAATTTCAATCATTCTCCATAATATGAAGATGACCAATGTAACTCAGCTTAATTAGATATATAAAAATGTATATATTAACCTGATCAACAAATCGATAACGAATTTATGAATAAAAATATATTTAGCTTGATATATATAGATAAAACATATACATAGATACGGGACTCAGGATTGGGTCTATTTCAATCGCCTAATTGCCCTTCCTTTAATTAATTGTCACTACAATCGTCACTACAATAGTCAATATGGGCTGTTACTAGGTGGATCGGATGGGTAATATATTTTCATATATCTACCCATTTTTAGTTGAAATAAGTCCGTCCCGTTCGAACCAGCAATTACTGGTTTGTGTGTCATACATGTAATCCTGATTCCTTGTTTGTGCTGGATATATATATATATATATTATATATATGGACTATATTATATATATATATATATTATATATATATATAATATATATATATATATATATATATATATATATATTATCTTTATATATATATATGAATCATATGATGTATAAATATATATATATATATATATATATATATATATATATATATATATATATATATATATATATATATATATATATATATATATATTAGAGATCTATCGGTTGTCTGAAAATGGGATTTGCAGATGCGGATATAAATTTTTAAATCTGCGGATGTGGATATATGATGACCACACCCTCGCGGATGCGGATGCGATCTTAGGATGCGAATATTTAGTAAATATAAATAAATTAGACATTTCTAATTCAACCGTCTTTTTTTTTACTTTCAGCCTAAATAGCATGGGGTGGAACATGAATAAAATTAATGGATCACATATTCAGTAATATTTGATGTACTAATATGGAAATCCATAATTTGTCAACTGTACACTTTCATTGGAACGTCCAAATAGTAATCAGTGATGTACGCAACGTTTTAGATGTCTTCAAAACACGAAGGTTATTTCATTCTCATTGATGATAAAATAACCAAACTCAACACCTGCCTTTGTTTTACAACTGCTTAAATGATTTGAAATTACTAAATCAATTATGCTTTCGAAACAAATTTCAATTATAAAACAAATCTTGTACTAACAAAGAAAAATACAACATACTAGAGGATGAAATGTTAATTGATGTAACATAAATTCAGTAGAATAAAACAAAAAAAGACAAATTAGCAAAAAAATAAAACAAATAGGAAGGGCAAGCTGCAGTAGTAGTAAAAACTATTGAAAATAAAAGATAGGTAATAATATGATATTACCGCATTCTCAGTCTGCGAATGAGGATCAAGGAATGCTGATGCGGATGCGGACGCAAGGGTGCTAATTTTCTGGCGGATGCGGATTTATATACAAGATTGCTGGGAAGTCGGATACATCTCTAATATATATATATCCGAAGGCAGAGCGTTGCAGGCACTAAGCCATTTATTCTTCTCGATTATATGCATGCGCCTATAATATATATACATATATAATATATATATATAAAATATATATATATATATATGCATATATATATATATATATATATAGCCGGTATATATATAACAAATAATAAATATATAGCGACGATATATATATATATGCTGGTTGAAAGTATAAATGCGTTATTTAAAAAAATGTTTATATATATGACTCTAATAGCAGTTTAATAGATTATTTAATATTATATTTTGCATTAGATTTTTGTTGATTATACAGCTATATCAAACGTTTACAAATAAAAAAATTCGAAGTTTTTTGATACAACGATTTTCTGTTCATATATACAGCATATAATAAGGCCACCAAAAATAGATCTATCTTTCGGTAGTGTTGGTTTAATATTATATGATATATATCCATGTAACATATAACCACGGCTCGGTGGTATATATATATATCGTTACCAGAAGCACGATTATGGCTAATTTTAACCTTGCATAAAATAAAAACTACAAATATTATGGCTATAGGGCTGCAATTTGGTATGTTTGATGATTGGAGGGTGGATGATAAATGGACCAATTTGCAGCACTGCCAGTCTAGGTTTTTTTAGGATCAGACGCGACAGAAAAAGTGGGACGGACTGACTGATAAAGTCGGCTCAATAGTTTTCTTTTCAGAAAACTAAATTACGAAAAAGAAAATATTTCAGACGATAATGGATAGTGTCCATATATTATTTCATATATATCATGACACATATATATATATATCTATATCTCTAATATCTATCTATATATATATATATATATATATATATATATATATATATATATATATATATATATATATATATATATATATATATATATATATGACTTATATAAAATTAAATATCATTGTATATCACATTATTATAAATTCTTCTGTCAGATTATTCATCACCAGTTAAGATTTTAGAATATGCTTGAAAAGCTGTTATTATCTAACAATAACAATGACCTGAATGGAACATGTCAGTTGGCTATTAAGAGAGGCATTGTGGCTATTAGAATTACATATGTGTCTGGTAAAAGTGACAGTAGATTCTGCATATTTATTTCAGAACAAGCAATAAAAACGATTGCCCACTTGGCTAGATGGTGAGGATGGGTCTATTCAGCTCTAATATATATCTGAAAATATAAGGTATATATATGTACAGAGGTGATAGAGTTTATCCTTCTCGTGGTTGGGTATGATAGCCTATATGATTAAGGTAACTCGGGTTCGCTTCCCGCGGCCGGCCGTCACAGGCACTTCATTCTTCCCTTTGGATCTATCGGCTTATAGTTCAAGCATATCCAAAAAGCGCGAATAATATTGTGAAGTTAAGACAGCATTGTGGCTATTACACACACACACATATATACATATATATATATATATATATATATATATATATATATATATATATATATATATATATATATGTAAGAAAGCAAACATTTTATGCCTTTGACCTCTAAACTCCATTGTGCCTATGCGGACGCATAGAAGTACAGCAAGTACCAACTGATCAGTCGCCTATGATGAGTAGCATTCAGTATGGATAAAGGATAACAGTGCTATCCCAAAGTCATTTCGGAGAAAATAAAACTCTTTGAACCACTACCTTTAAGAGGAAAGGGCATATAAGTAAAAAAAAAAAATGAATACTGTTTTATACAAAGTGTACAAATGTTATAATTCAAGAATTGTGTGCTTGAAATTAAGGGCTGATAACAAAAGTATTTAGATAGTAAGTTTATAATCTCCAGGTTCACAAAGTAAGATAAAAAAAAAAAAAAAAAGATTAATCTATGCCTGATTGGGATGTTGTGTCAAGGGAATCGAAGACCATGGTAGGTGATAGACAAGATGATAACATTGAGAGTATGTTTGGAATGTGAAGGGTGAATGAAAAATGCGTCTCGAAACTGGAGCCTTGTAGGGTCTTGGCGGTAAAAGATACGCTTTTTACGAAATAGTGTTCTCATACATACGTGGGTGAGTAAATATTCAAGATAAAGTGTAACTCTTTTACCAAACAGTAGACGGAGACAATAATTTTTCATTTCGTTGCGTGGCTGAACAAGGTAAATTGAAATAAACAATAAAAGAGTTTTACTTAGGAGAATAGGTTTAGAATGTTTCAGTGTAACTGAGGCATGTTAGGCGGAAATCAGAGCTATCAAAATAAGAGGGAGGTGGTAAACAGTAGTAGGATAAAGAACTTGGTCAATGAAAGGACCTGTTATTGCGCATAAAAACATAAAAATGTGAAAATATACATTGAGAGTAAAATTAAAGGCTGCGTGAAAGAAAAGAGCAAGTTTGAGTTGATATGCAAAATAGGTACAAAGGAAGAAAATGGCCAGTGATACGGAAAAGAATATATCAATAATGAGATCAATAAAAAAGGTGAATAAGTAAATGAAAATTTCGATACATTTATAAAAGAGTTTGATATTACAAGAGTGTATGGAAGAACTGAGCAAAGAATTTTGGGAGAAAAGTATATGAAAATGAGTGGTAAGAAATACATACATAAAAGTTAATAATGAGCTATGTCTCAGATTAAAAGATCTAAATCGAGAAATGTTGTAATTCTCTCTTCAGTTTAAGGCTTATTTTGAGCAAGTGTTAACCAAAAAGGCTAAAAGAAGACTGATTTATATCATGCAAGAAAGGCTAACAAAAATACTAGAATCTTTGTTAAGTTAGCATGAGTTGCTTGGAGTGGCAAGGTTTTTCATTAATAAGTCAGAAACCCACGTTGGAGTATGTTTAGGAAGAGCGATTGGTTTAATATACAAATGGGATTTAAACAAAGCTGTGTCACTTTTACTGATTATTTAATATTTCTAGGAGTTTAGTAAACAGGAGTTACTAACAGAATCCAGAGTGGCCACTGCTGGCATCTTTTACATCCTTAGCTGCTGAGTTTGATGATAGCTTGAAGCTAAAATGGAGGAAGTAAAAGTGAAAATTAGCATCAATAAGATTGAGGGTACATGGGCGCCAGAAAGATAGAGCTATGAATCTTAATTAGGAGGTAAAAGAATTGGCGCTGTTGGTTCTCAAGGTTGCGGTATTAAGTAGTACAACAAATAGCAAAAGGACAGCGGAGGTGAAACACTGAATTCTTGAAGAAGAGAGATTAGGAGGAGGTTAAGACGACTACTGAGGGCAAAATAAACAAGTACAAAATTCGCCGAAGAAACTGTACAGCCTATAATGCTGTATGAAACTCTCAGCCATGGCCCATGAAACTCTCAGCCGCTGACCAGAACTTTCAACCAAGGTCGGTGGTGGCCTGGTTGTTGGCACCTATAGCGATGCCAGACTTGATAATGGCTAACTTTACCTTAAATAAAATAAAAACTACTGAGGCTAGAGGGCTGCAATTTGGTATGGCTGATGATTGGAGAGTGGATGATCACATACCAATTCGCAGCCCTCTAGCCTCAGTAGTTTTTAAGATGCGAGGGCGGACAGTAAAAGTGCGGACGGACAGACAAATAGCCATCTCAATTGTTTTCTTTTACAAAAAAACTAAAATCAAGCGTAATATATTGAATTTTACTCTTGCTGATGTTCTTGTCATATCCAAACTATACAAAATTGTTACTTCCCAGGCAATAAGGAAATACAGTTTATGGAGCAATAAAACACATAATTTTGAAATTAATGTATCGATAATTAAGGTTTGCTGAAAGGACTTGTTGGAGTTATCCTCCAACTAATACAGTTATCAGGGTTATTATCAAAATATCAATTAGTTTAAAAGATGATTAACATTGCCATGAACAATACAGCTGGTTCTGAGTCCAAATGAACAAAAGAAATTGAACAGTGAGCCTACAGGACACCTCCCTCGTGTTTTTCATGATGATTCATCCTAAGAGTCTAATTGTGATAAAGGTTTGTCTGTGTGGAATGGAAAAAGGTTTTTCCGGTAACAATATTATTTTCCCACCAGTGAAGAACAAAAATGTTGTCAGTACAGATTTAATGAATGTTTTTTGTAATATCTTAAACGGATGCTGCCATCTTTCAATAGATACGGAAGATGAAAATAAAATGTCATTTGATATACGTAGTGGCACCGACCACGACCCCTTTAAGTCTCTGTCAGTCTACAACATTTTCACTTCACTTTTTTGAAAAGTTAGAGCGAGGCCTGTTCTGTTGTTGTCATTATTCAAACTACAAACCAAAAGCTCTGAAATTCAGTTGGTCTGAACTTGGATTGAAACCGGGTCTAACTGGTTACTGAAACATCAACGCAACTAAAAGTGGTTTCTGAATCTTGAATATCCACTCCAGTTATGTCAATACTCATACAATATGTATGTATATAACTGAACTGAATCGAGCAAAGATATGGGACGTGATGAATATATAAATAAAGGCAAATGCCACGAAAGAAAAGTGAAACAACTGAGTGGTTGCTAGGCCTTTCGACACACAGTCCTTTACTAGCAGACTGATGGAAAATATAAAAATAAAGTTACAAGAAAGCATTTGCTTTTATTTATGTATGTATAAATGTATGCATTATGTATGTAAATGCGTGTGTGTTTGTCTATATATCAGTAATTTATTTCTGTTTTCTTTTGTCGTTTTTACATGGATGAATGTCTTTTAATTGCCAACTGAATAACATGGCCTACTTATATAACGACCCAGCACGAGCGAAGCATTAAAGATCTAATTAAGATATTACGGCTCTAGTAATGCATAACCCTTCTCGGGCTCCTTCTTTGTTCTGGGATAACATAGGTCTTGTAGCAGCAATGACTAGTGTGCGCTTTGTATTTTCAACATAGTACCACTTCGGTCATAAATGATATCCCACACCACTTACAAACACACACACACACACACACACACACACACACACACACGTACGCACGCGCGCACACACACGCGCAATATTACGATTACACAAAAAGTTTCGAAAAGATGGATTGTTTTGAAATATAACAAGAAAATATTTTGTCCAGCTAAAATTGGATCACGGTTCAGAAATTTTGAGAAAAAAAGAGGGGAAAGTGTTCTCCAATAATCTTAAAAAAGATTGGAGTATAAGTCACGAAGGAAGCAATTTCTCCGCCAAGCCCTTTATAAGATTTCTTTCTTTTTATGTATTGAAAATTAAGTAAACTGAAAACAAAGAATAAAAAAAAAATCCTTCATAGTATAGTCGTGGAAGAAGCTGGTTCTCAGGGGATTGGGGTTGATAACAAGAACAAGATCATTTACTTGGTATTCGAGTCGTTAAGATAAGCCGTTAAAAATTAATGCCCTTGGTAATAGGAGATGGGATCCCTCGCCCCCTCTGTCATGACGTTTTCACTTCGGTCACTTGCTGCTAACCTTTCTCACACTTACATGGTTTGACAACAAACATTTTTTTTGTTAGAATGACACAACAGAAAGTTAAATTTAAATTATAAAATTGTGTTGTCCCATTGCAACATAAATACCATTTTTGCGTGTATATTGGTAATTACAATTTAGAATATAATAGGACTCTGTTTGGATTCGAATAAATTCATAAATCTTCGTATGAGCGATAGAGAAAGAGAAGGAAAGAAATTAAAACATCTAAATATATCACCCATCATTTCATATGCAGTCATTCTTAATACAAAATGAGCATGGGGAGTGTGTGTGTGTGTGTGTATGTGAGGAAAATTCTACGGATACCGGACGATGAGGACTGCAAGTCTTAGAAAGTTTGTAACTTTTCCTGAGTAAATATCTCCACTAGATACCATCCAGTTTAAATGAGGTCCTGTTATCAATTACATAAATGCACAGAGCAACTGTGTAAGTGATAAAAAGTCTATATATATATATATATATATATATATAAATATATATATATATATATATATATATATATATATATATATAAATATATATATATATATATATATATATATATATGTATATATATATATATATATATATATATATATATATATATATATATATATATATATATATATATATATATATATATGACTATTTATCACATCACCGTGATTCATATACAATCAAGCTACAAACGTCCTTTAATATCAATTCGCTCTGCCTCGGAAATAATATATTTTCATATATGTTAGCGAAGGGAATTTTTTAGTTGATAATAAGTCCCACCGTCCCGTGGTCGAACCAGCGATGGACAAGGAATCAGGACTACAGGGACACACTAACGCAGTCAGCCACAAGAGAGGTATAAGTGAATATCATCTCCCATCAACTGACCCGTCGAACTCAGGTGTTTTGCGTTTGGAGGCGATATCCACCCACCTCTGCCATGTTGACCGTGTAGTGCGTTTGTCATGCGTAGCCATATTATGACTATTTATCACATCACCGTGATTCATATACAATCGAAAGCTACAAACGTCCTTTAATATCAGTTGCTCTACCTCGGAAATAATATATTTTCATATATGTTACCTTTTTAGTTGATAATAAGTCCACCGTCCGTGAGGTCAAACCAGCGACGGACGAGGAATCAGGACTACAGGGACGCGCTTGCTGGTTCGACCACAAGAGAGGGATAAGTGAATATCATCTCCATCAACTCACCCGTCGAACTCAGGTGTTTTGCGTTTGGAGACGATATCCACCCACCTCTGCCCACCTCGGTAACATATGAAAATATATTATTTCGGTAGAGCGAGTGGATATTAAAGGAGGTTTGTAGCTTTCTGATTGTATATGAATCACGGTGATGTGATAAATAGTCATAATATGGCTACGTGCAACAAACGCACTATACGGTCAACATGGCAGAGGTGGGTGGATATCGTCTCCAAGCGCCAAAACACCTAAGTTCGACGGGTGAGTTGATGGGAGATGATATTCACTTATGCCTCTCTTGTGGCCGACTGCGTTAGTGCGTCCCTGTAGTCCTGATTCCTCGTCCGTCGCTGGTTCGACCCCACGGGACGGTGGACTTAATATCAACTAAAAAATTCCTTGCCGGTAACATATATGAAAATATATTATTTCGAGGTAAGCGAAGTGGATATTAAGGACGTTTGTAGCTTTCTGATTGTATATGAATCACGGTGATGTGAAAATAGTCATAATATGGCTTTCGTGTGACAAGCGCTACCACGGTCAACATGGCAGGTGTGTGGATATCGTCTCCAAATGCAAAACACCTGAGTTCGACGGGTGAGTTGATGGAGATGATGATATTCACTTATACCTCTCTTGTGGCGACTCGTTAATGCGTCCCTGTAGTCCTGATTCCTCGTCCGTCGCTGGATTCGACCCCACGGGACGGTGGACTTATTATCAACTAAAAAATTCCCCTTCGGTAATATATATGAAAATATATTATTTCGGTAGAAGTGAGTGGATATTAAAGGATGTTTGTAGCTTTCTGATTGTATATGAATCACGGTGATGTGATAAATAGTCATAATATGGCTAAGTGCGACAAACACACTACGGTCAACATGGCAGAGGTGGGTGGATATCGTCTCCAAATGCAAAACACATGAGTTCGACGGGTGAGTTGATGGGAGATGATATTCACTTATCTCTCTTGTGGCCCGACTGCGTTAGTGCATCCCTGTAGTCCCTGATTCCTCGTCCGTGGCTAGTACGACCCACGGGACGGTGGACTTATTATCAACTAAAAAATTCCCCTTGGTAACATATATGAAAATATATTATTTCCGAGGTAGAAGCGAAGTGGATATTAAAGGACGTTTGTAGCTTTCTGATTATATATATATATATATATATATATATATATATATATATATATATATATATATATATATATATATATATATATATATATATATATATATATATATATATATATATATATATATATATATATATATATATATATATATATATATATATATATATATATATATATATATATATATATATATATATATATATATATATACATATATATATATATATATATATATATACATATACATACATATATATATATATATATATATATATATATATATATATATATATATATATATATATATATATATATATATATATATATATATATATATATATATATATATATATATATATATATATATATATATATATATATATATATATATATATATATATATATATATATATATATATATATATATGAATATCTGTTACTGCAATACTACAGTATAATATGAAGATAAAAAGGGCCATAAAACACTATTTGAACATTTGCAACCATATATTTCAGGCACTTCCTTCTGTGCCCCTGTTCACTGGAAAAATATGGACAGATGAAATGTTACAAGGGTATATATACAAAGTATAATAGGTGTGACATTAAGTCTCCGATGGTATGCAGGTGACCATGCCTAAGAAGGAGGAGAGTAAACTGTTCCCTAGTGGTTTTGGCCCATTAACTCCCGTTTGTCGACGATTCTGGTGGTCGTGTGCCCTGGAACACCTTCTTCAGAAGCGGTCTGAAGTTAAAAGCGTCGATGTCGTCCGATTTCAATGTCCTCCTGACAAGTTCATATTGTTGGTTTTGATTGATGATAGCAGATTCCAGCATCTTTCTTTTGTACGGACAGCTACTTTTGAAAACCAGCTCCCCACCCCAGTTTATGATATGGCCTGTATTTCTGATATGTAGGAAAATCCTGAACTCTCTGAAGCGTAACGTACAGATCTTTTTGTGCTCTGTTATTCTTTGCAAGCAATCTACCTGTCTCCCCGACGTAAATGTCATTACAATTTGCTACACGGTATCTTGTAAGCTCTGGCTTCTTCCCCTTTGTTATTTATGTATACGTTGTGAGCGAACTCCCGATGGATTTGAGATAATAATGGAAAATGAAGCGATTGTTAGACCTGGGTTGCTCGGTCCAACAATCCCCTTCATTTTCCATTATCTAAATCCATCAGACTCACTCATTAACGCTATCTTAAATAACTCGAGAAAATAGGATTACAAGATACCGTGTAGCTGATGTAACTTCAGCGTTACGTCGAGCGGTAAATGTAAATCTCTTTCGAGAGATAACGGAGCTCTCAGATCGGTACGATATGCTTCAGAGAATTCGAGGATTTTCCTACATATCAGAAATACAGGCCATATCATAAACTAGAGTTGGGGGGGAGCTGGTTTCCAAAAGTAGCTGTCCGTACAAAAGAAATATGCTGAAATCTGCTATCATCAATCAAACCAACAATATGAACTTGTCAGAGGACATTGGAAATCGGACGACATTACGCTTTAATCCTCAGATTGCTTTCTTGAAGAAAGTGTTCCAGGGAACACGACCACCAGAATCGTCTATAAACGGGATTAATTGGCCGAAACCACAGGGAACAGTTTACTCTCCTTCTTAGGAAACGGTCACCTGCGTACCATCGAGACTTAATGCCACACCTGTATATGCTTTGTATATATACCCTTGTAACATTTCATCTGTCCATATTTTTACTTACACACCGCTAAAAAATTAATCGTCCTGTTATCAGAGTGAGAATGATTACATTCAAGTTCAAGTCTCACATAGCTGACAGAGAGACAAACAAGCATTCCACTTGACATGAGTACGAATCCTGACGGGAGGGCAGCCTTCATTTCATTCCCAAATACAGATTCAATGTTTTACTTTTGGAGGAAAACTTCATCAACATTGTTATGTAATCTGCTAGAAGTTACACTATAACCACTAGATTCCCGTTGTTTCAACCCCTGAAAAGGCTCAATATTACATTGTCTTAATGAGGATGGTGCTTTTCCAGTTTATGTAAGTGTTTCTACCATTTCATGATGTATATATATATATATATATATATATATATATATATTAACATACATATATAACATACATACATACACATTATATATATGTATATATATATATATATATATATATATATATATATTATATAAATAATATATTTAGATTATATAGATTTGAACAACTCACACATCTATACACACTTTGTAGGCTTGGCCGTTGAATTTATGGATGGATTGCACTCGTAAATCTGATCCCACTACCCCGAGAAAAGTGCAGACGTTGAGTGTAAATCAACAAGGCGCTGAGACTGTAGAGATGAAGTGTTTGTGTAGATTATATGGCACAAGAAGAACTGAAAGAGTAAGAAATGTGAACAGTTATTGATATAGCATTAAAAAAAAATTAGCAGGTGAAAGGATGGACCATAGCGTTCAGATGGTTCTGCATTCATGGAGGAGATGGAGAATAATTGGCTGGTGAGATGGTCTGTTTGGAGTACCAAGAGGGAGGAGGGCAGAGACATGAGGGAGCTGGACAGACAACCAAAGAGGTACAGGGAAGGATACAGGTGAATGATGATGCGGTGTGTAGGTCTATTCACTGCTGATGGATCCGATGATATGAAAATATATAAATTGTTTGAATTTAAAGGAAGGTAGTTGATGTGTATGGATGAAAGATAATCAGACTTGTAAACACAGTACCTGACTCAAGGAACAAATGAATGAAGGGCCCTTTCCATGGCACCTGTCAGGTGTGGATATTTGGTTTCCAACCGTCTGTATGTTTGTTTGTACTGTCCCCTAGCATATATATGTGTGAATTTCTACCACTGTGTATCAGTCCTTTGTTGTTATGGCTCTGAAATAGGCTAATGTGCAGCACATCCAATATTTAATTTTCATCTGTGGTCATGATATTTATATATATATATATATATATATATATATATATATATATATATATATATATATATATATAACAATGTGTGTGTGTGTGTGTGTGTGTGTGTGTGTGTGTGTGTGTATGTATGTATTTGTGTGTTGACTATTGTGTATGTGAATGAATTAATTAGTAATTAATGCACCCAATACCTGAAATGGAGACAACTGTACATAGTCAAAATAAATTCCTTATGTAATGTGATTCAGTTTTAACCCCCAACATTGCAAACCAAACCTAAACCCACGGAGAAGCGAGCATGGTACCGAGGAGATAATTCCCTACATAACTGCAGAGCCATAGCAACAGCAACAACAACAACAACAACAACGGTAGTAAAAACATCAACTACAATTACCTCATCTAGGATGTGTGAGAGAGAGGCTCGCGAGCAGAAAAGTAGCAAGACAGATTGCTCCCAGGACACACACAAAAATAAAAAAATGCCACGGGTCTCTCGCTCATATGAATCCTCTATTAGTTCACAAAGATCAGTCCAAATAGCAATGAAAGGAAACGAGACACAAGACCATTGTGAGGTTTGAGATGGCCTACCGACACCCTGCCGTCATTATTAGGTGGTAGGTGCAGGCGGGCCACATCCAATAAATCTTTGTCATTTGTTTATTTTTCTAGTATAGTTTTCTCCATTAAATGTTTTTTAGTATGGAAGAAAAAGCTCTAGAGTAGAAGTTTATCTTTATTCAGTTATGGGTTCTTGTGTCTAACATCTAATATTTTAATGGTCAGAATAATGAAATGGAATTTTTTTTTAATGAAATATGATCACCGTATGTTTATGCGATCCAGTTTTAGTGGTAAATAAATAAATCTGTTACGGTGTCATAGGGCCTTATCTTCAGAACAGTGCTTGTTTTGGAAGTCATTTTAATCATCAATAACGAAAGAAAATATAAGTTTGGAAGATGAATTATTTATATTTGTTTCTGTTGGCTGTTACTATTTTTGAGGACCTTTGAAAAAATCACTGAAATTCGAGCAGATTGTGAGGGTGAAATAATGACGTAAGTACATATCTCATGGCGACTAATAAATTTAAAAAGAGTGAAGTGTCAGGACTGTGCGTTATAAACCTTTATACCGATAAACTGCAGCTTTCTCTTGACGGCAGGTTTAATATCATTAAGATTGTAAGGAAATCAAGTTTCCTCATTTGCGAATAAACCGCTATTTTCTTTCTTCAGAACGATCCAGAACGACCTTGAAATGGATACTTATTTCTCCTTTCATTAGCTGACGATATGTTATGATATATTTTTGACTTTCATTTCGCTGAGAATTTTACCTTTTTATTACATGTAAAGTGTAGGTTCTTAGATTGTAG
This sequence comes from Macrobrachium rosenbergii, assembly GCF_040412425.1. Lineage (NCBI taxonomy): Eukaryota > Metazoa > Arthropoda > Malacostraca > Decapoda > Palaemonidae > Macrobrachium > Macrobrachium rosenbergii. The sequence goes on along the minus strand of NC_089797.1, from coordinate 18,094,908 downwards.
TCAGAATACAGCATCAGGTATGGAATATATATATATATATATATATATATATATATATATATATACTATATATATATATATATATATATATATATATATATATGCTCTATATATATATATATACCGCATGAACTTACCAATTGTTGAACCTATAAAAGTGGTTCCAAAATTTGTGGAATTTTCGTCAGAAAGCTATGACGAGGGCCTGACATGCTCGGACAAGGGGACCAAAATGATCCACGATGCTCTGTTGGCCAATCATTGTATCATTCAGTCTTAACCTCTTGTTTTGTTCAGTTCATTCACTATTTATGCATATGCTTGTAAATAACCCTGTCCATAGAGAAATAAGGATTCATTTTGAAGTCACCTTTTACTTACACTTTATTCAGCCAAAACTGAAGATTCAAAAAGTTAATTTCATTTGCAAAGTGAATTACTCCCAGCCACGTCTGAATCAAAATCAAACGACATTGGTTCTTATCCTGCATTTGTCATCTATAATTCCCTTTGGATATACGTCATTCCCAAAATAAAGTGCATTCGATATTAATGTGCATTACACACTCACTCACACGTACACGCATGTTCTAATAGACATTCAGCAGACATCATATTTTACATGACCCAATAAAACAAATTGAATGATAAGAAACCATCCATTTGTAATTATATCCTACAAATTCGGGAAAGGATCTCAAATGAAAGCGAGCATAAAACAAGTAATTATGAAATTTCAAACTACTTTGAAAGACCCATTTCAAAAATCAGAATGGTGAAAAAGACAGCTGTGGATTGCTGAAATCCTTAAGCAACCGCATCTGTGACAGTATCAACCAGCTGGAGCCACTGACCATTCGAGTCGCCCTTACCCTGAAAACTTTTGCTGGGAAAGCCAAGATTAATGGGCGAACTTTTGTCATGGCAATTGTATAACGCTTCTCATGAAGCTTATTTAATGTTATTGCTCCACAGGGACTGACGGCTGTTTTCTGTCCCCTCCGAGTGAATGGAAAGAGAAAAATAAAAAAAAAGAGTATTTAGTGTACTCTTTCCTCTTTATCTTTCATTTGGAGTTGACATGTCTGCAAAGGAAAGATATAAGATCTTTATAGGGAAAACTTGGGATGAGAACAGAAGAATTTAATAGCCTTGGGCATTTTCAGGGACAAGGAGCAAGAAAATGTGAAAGCCAAACTCAGACAGCAATTAGGAAGACGACACACAAGAGATTGAATCTAACTGACAATTAGTGATGAGGCAGTGGCACAGATGCTGTTCTGTATACCAATTCTTTTTATTCCTTTTTTTATTCTTTCAGATTACTAACTTTTTCTTCAAGTTTCAAGAATTAAGTTATTCATTGAGATATAAGAAAGGTTCCATGGTTTGATAAGAGTCAGTTAGCTGGCGACTTCTGCTTGATATAGAAGTAAGGATTGGACTTGATGTTCTAAAATATTCTTTAAAATGCAATTTCAGATTTTGACTTCAAAATAATGCTGTGCATATCAGGGTTGTTCTTTCAGTGGTGATTGAAATTATTCTGACTACAAGATTATTCATATACAGTTGAACCCATTTACAAAATAAAACTAACTTGTTTTTTTTGTTGTAGGAAAGACAATAGTTAGATACCTGCTAACGTTCATTATTATTATTATTATTATTATTATTATTATTATTATTATTATTATTATTATTATTATTATTATTATTAAAATAGCTGCATATATTAGAAGCAAATGCTGTAACTCCAAATAATGTAATGAAGGAAGTAACATGAAAAGAAATTTTAAGGTGAAGAAGAAAGTGTGTAAGGAGAAATATGAAAGAAAGTCAGATAAGATAAATACCAAAGTAAAATTAACAAAATAACTAACAGTAAAAAAATGAAATTGAAACTCATATCAGTGTGAACTTTTGGCAGTTCCTTAAACACAATTTTATGATTAGAAAGATCAATTTCCCGGGGATTTAGTCTCAGCTGGTACAGAACATCAGACAACCAAAAAACATATTTAATGAAAAAGAAGGAAAAATTAAACTAACAGCAAATTATCCATTCATATTCTAGAACTCAGAACATAGGAAAAACGTTTGTGACGTTATATTACAGAAAAAAAACGAATCTCCACAGAATTTTCAGCAGCGTATCGAAGCAAGCCTTCACTGGGTTGATGTTAAGAACCATTAGGGTCCTTCTTATTGGTGAGGTAAGGGGATATTTATAGAAAGGTTTCCCGATAAGAGATTGGTGGGGTCTGGCACGATGTAATGGTTTCTTCCATTACCTGAGGACTCTTTTAATGTCTTTCTGAATGATTCTTGCTGTTGTTTATGCGATGTTCTCCATTCTAGATAATGCAAGATATGCTGGGACTTTCTTTTCGTTTTAGACTAACCGTAATTTTAAGTCAAGACGGGTTCTATTTTGTTCAGTCGTTTTCTTGATGAACTGCAATGTGTTTTTTAACAGCAGTCGTGAATATCTGCAAAACATTCGTTAGTTGTTTGCTTCCTCGGTAACAAAATAGTTTCTCCATTTTTCACGACAGTTTGTTGTTATCTTTCATCGATCCTTCTTTCATTACAAAACCATTTTGAGCATTTTGAGCAATCTTCTATTTGTGTTTTTCTCTACAAGACCATACTCATTCCCTTGTTTCTGTTTTCCACTGGAGTCCTATTTGCCAAAACTTTCTTCATTGTTTATACATCAGATATACTCATTTGATTTTTACCATGCATCTTAAAAGCTCGTGAATTAAACTAAAATCCATTTTACTTCTTATTATTTATAATCTGTAAAGTCTTACTTTCTTAGGTTTTTCTTAGTGAATCATTTAAACATTTCAATAGAAGAGCTTCTACTAAGCTAGTTTCATCCTCAGATCCGACTGTTTAAACTTTCTTAGTATTTCTACTGGATTCTATTTTTTTTTTTTTTTTTTTAGTTCTTTATTGCAAATTATTTCAGTAGTTACCATAATTTCGTGCTTCAACATCAGAGTGGACCATCATTAAATCATGAAAATCTTTCAGATTGATTCCCTATTTGACATTTCCTTCCTGTCTATATTTCTGGGAAAGTTAAAACATTCTTAGGAGGAATACGACGGTTTTTGAGGAGATACGATTCCTATTATTATTATTATTATTATTATTATTATTATTATTATTATTATTATTATTTGTTTTTAAAGAGTGAGAAGGCTCCAAGAAAGAATATATAAAAAGGAACAGTCTTCCATCCGTGAACATTGCAGTAGATGCAATCAGGCAAGACTAAGTATAAGGGATTTTAAAATTGTGGATTCTTGTTTAAAATTGTCTGATTTAAAGGTTTCAGAATCTATAT
>NC_089797.1:18071547-18086547 GCF_040412425.1 Macrobrachium rosenbergii | reverse complement strand
TTAGTTAAAACTGTTTATTTTGTAAGAGGAAAAATAGCATTATTCTTTAATATATATATGTTCTAAAGCAGTGTTACCCAATGTGTCAATTGCAACGATAACTAACATTTGACTGCCCTGACCGTTGAACACGTTAAAAGAAAAAAATATTTTGAATGCGGTAAAATGAATGAGTTATGTCTTTTTTTCAATTAAGTTGAAAATAATGATTATCAGTTGTCTAAAACCTTACATAATGAACAGCTTTTGTGCTGAATGAGAATCTGGTCAGGACAGATAGTATTATCTGAAATAAAATAAAAAAAAATATATATATATAAAATATCTCAGTTGACAGTTAGTGTTCAGAACAATATGGTAAGGATTCAGACCCTGTAATTTGAGACATAAGCAGTAAATTAAGAAGTAGGAGCTTTGCCCTCAGCTGCGGGTTGCAGTCAGGGTCGAAAAAGAAGGGGGGTATTGATTAAATTCCAAATCGCTAGGTGGGAACAGTTTTTTTTAACAACGCAAGCATTGAATATATGGGGGGATGGCTTTAGAAAGGAGCAGCCTCCTGCCTTTTCCGAACAACTTAAGGGATGTGGTTGCTAGGCTCGCACCGTTTTACTTATCCTGAGATACCACTCGTACTTATTTATAGCTGGTGGACTGGTGGGTATTATGCTGATACAGGTCCACTTACCTAGCAAACGTGAACAAATTGCTGCATCTGTCAGCCTTGCCACCCAGTTTTCCTGACTGCATCCTCCAAATGCAAGTGGCGAGGAGCCCACGTCAGAGAATACATCTTCTTCTTCTTTTTAACGTGCTTTTTTTTTTCATTTTCTCTTGTAGGGTAAGGTGATGCCTTCTTTACGAAGGACTTTGATTTGGCATTGGGTGCCGTAGCCTCGATCGGCTGCCCTGCCTGACATCGGCTTAGACCCCGGTAACGATGTGTACGTGTATCGTGCCAATCCCCAGCTCCCTTTCTCCCAAGCAGCGAGGAGAACTGGGCGGGTAGGTCGACAGTTTGAGACGTGAGGTGTCTGTTATGTTTTTAGAAGATGTTGGAGTGGCTTTGTTTATGTGTGTATTAGTCTGTAACACCCATTTGCTTTTTAACAAACCTGTCCGTTGATTACATACGTAATCCCGGAGTGTCTACACTAATAGCAAAGTGTCCGCCTTCACTGACCAGTCGGCTGCGGATTTGAACCCGCGCCACGGACCGCTACGAAGTCCTAGGCCGCTGCTTTACCGACTGAGCCACCGAGGCTCTACGTCAGAGAATATATATATATATATATATATATATATATATATATATATATATATATATATATATATATATATATATATATATATATATATATATATATATATATATATATATATATATTACTAGAAGTATTCATTCATACTTCTCTGCCACTTCTTGTTTGTAATTTAACCTTGACAATAGATTTGCCAGGTCCTTCCCTTGTAAACCTCCTACGCCTCTCCAAAAGCGTCACTCTAAATCTGTCTTTATGACCTGCTAGCTGAAAGTATTTTCTTCCAGATAGCGCCTCGTTTCTGGGGATACACGGGAAATGTCGTCTAACGGGAATCATGCACCATCGAAGCATCTCACCTTAAATGCCCCAAGCGCCGAACACCGGCAATCCAGGATTCATATAAGGCTGTACAGAGGTCAAGAAGCCAGAAGCAGATAGGACACTGAACCAGTACCACGCCGCTGTGCGTGACCCCAAGCCCTCGCTCAGTCCTTTGCTTGGCAGATAATCTAACCATTCAAGCGCCACTCTGAGTGTCCATTGTAGAAGTCCCACTCGACAGGGAATCCATTAATGCTATATTAACGGATCTTCGCTTGGGAATAAAGGTACTGTGTGGTTGAAAGGTTTTCGGTCAACTATCTTGTTCTCATTCTCATTCTGTTTCCGTTTCTCCCTGGCATTGTGCTTAGACCCTGAAACAATTGTTGGTAACCATTTATCAGTGTTACGAGTAATTTGCCTGGTCATAAATTGACGTCATTCTCCTTAAGCATTCAGCAACTCCCTCTGTGAAGATTTAGATTGTGCTTGGCTTATCCAGTGATTGCGTGCCTTTCTCTACGCTTTCAGAAAGGTTGTGAGCTGCTGCAAAACCATCTGCCTCCATAGTGCCCCATGTCCATCAATCAAGCCTTCAAACTGATGTCATTCATGTCTCAGTATTCATTGTGTGACACGCTAGTTTTAAGCTTGTATCATTTCATTTGAGAGGTGCCAAGAGCCCAGGGTAATTAATTCTTCTGATTAATGTAAATACATGTAATTAATTTAGACCCGGAATTTGTCTCCTGAGTCCTTACCCTAACTGAAATCTCAATTAGATAACTTACTTTTGTATTACGTAGTGTTGGGCCCCCTGCAGAATGGTCCACAACAAAGTAAGAACTACAGTTGCTACCAACACTCATAAGATATATACATACATACATACATACATACATACATACACTACACACACACACACATTGATATTGAAGACACACACACACACACATATATATATATATATATATATATATATATATATATATATATATATATATATATATATATATATATATGTGTGTGTGTGTGTGTGTGTGTGTGTGTGTGTGTGTGTGTGTCTGTGTATGATGGAGCGGAAACTTCACCACCCACGTTCACTTTGAATTGGTATGTATGCATCCACAATGAACAAAATTACAGACTATTAATAAAGGATATATTTTACCATATGAATTAAATTAGGAATTCATATCAAATTCAACTGTGATTTTCATTCAGCATTGTTGCAGGTAATAGTCGAGTCCTGGGAAACCCAAACGTAATCTATAATTCAACACTGGCATATTGCAGAAGCGTTGCAGGCTCGTGCTATTTATTTTCCTTGATTACAGCGTGCACCTGTAAACTTGAAGCTCTTGAGCCTGCCGGATAAAGCAATTCATTTATCATTCATCCTTTGCAAGAACTCATGGCAGGAATTACCTACTGCCGAAATCTACACGACTACAGTAACAAAAGTTTCCTACCCTAATATATATATATATATATATATATATATATATATATATATATATATATATATATATATATATAAATGTGTATGTGTTTTTGTATGTATGAAAACATACATACAAACCTAACATAAAGATTCGAATAATTTTAAACAAATATGGCCTTGGGATGTTTCTGCTCAGCTTTATTTATCGGGACATTTTTAAGTCAACTACTGTCCAACCATATCAGCAAAGACTGGGCTCAAAAGACAATGCTTGAGGCATTTTTTCCAAATCGACATAGCTTTTTGCATATCTTAACCTATTAACAACCGAAAAGAAGTAAAAAATGTGCCGAAGTATCTTCGGCGCAATCGAGTTTTCTGTACAGCGCATAATGCGGTATGATACTCATCCACAGCCCATGAAACTCTCAACCGCTGCCCACGAAACTTTCAGCCACGGCACGGTGGTGGCCTGTGTTGTTGCGGTGCCAGACGCACGATCATGGCTAACTTTAACCCTAAATAAAGTAAAAACTGCTGTGGCTAGAGGGGTGCAGTTTGGCATGTTTGATAATTAGAAAGTGGATGATCAACATAGCGATTTGTAACCCTCTAGCCTCAGTAATTTTTAAGATCTAAGGGCAGACAGAAAAAGTGCGGATGGACAGACAAAGCCATCTCAATAGTTTTCTTTTAGAGAAAAATAAAAGGAGTAACTAAGATGTCACACCTTCCAGGTCATTGAAAGTTTGACTGAAACAATACCCGGTCGTAAATTACTGACTAATCAGCGGGGCTGGGGGTGGAATTCCGTCGTTCCATTGACTTAACTGTTCTACTGGATATTTGACGTTGGTATATTAAGCCTTATTTCTTATTTCTTATTAAGGGTATTTTCACTGATGTAAGTTGCCTCTAGGATGCAGAGACATGTCTGGTTCCTGCCAAAATCCAGTATTTCATTGCCAGCTACGATAAGCTTGTTAGAGAGGTGTAGGCCGTGACTGTAGTTGTGGTGCCTTTTTACGCAGTCTTGTAAAGCTCCATGCTTTTATTCATTCTTTTATAAAATGCTATGCACACTGTTATTACCGTTTATCTTTCGTTCAAGTTATTGCTGAAATATCCTGCAGTCTCTATGTGCTCCTCTCCTCTCATCTCTAAACACTTCTGTGTACATGAATTTTCCATCTGAAAACACTTCTGTGTACATGAATTATCCATCTGAAAACCCTCCAATAGGTTTTTTGACATTATTTTCAACATATCTATATATCTCCACATTTCTCTTTCTTTCTTATGTCACAAAACATAAACCACAAAATATTAATCACAGTTGCTTTAAGCTATTTCCAGACATTGAATTTAAACATCCACCATTCTCTGCCATAAGCCAGATTTGACTGAGTGATACCTCCATACATTTCCACCTTTTCTTCTGGAAACACTCAAAGCATCTTACCAATATCTTGCCTTCATCCTGCTATTTTCTTTGCTTCATTTATCCTTTGACTCACATCTTCTCTCATCCCACTAACCACTATTTGTTAAATTTGTTTTCATATACCCATATAAATATTACTGTCTTTTTTATTTCCACTTATTTCATAAATTTCCTTCAATTTTTTTTTTAGTATACAGATTTTTCAATATTTCCATTAGTTTCTGCAGCCCCTTTTTTACAATTCCCAATCAGCACTATATCATGGTTCAGCGCAATGCCTCTGGAAAAAATTAAAATAACAACAAAATAAATATTAACATTAATAAGTAGACTTATAACAACAGTAACATTATAAAGATCAACAGAACAATAAACAACAATGCCAAAACAACAACAGTATTTACTTTATTTACAAAAATTCTGTTGAAAGTATAAATAAACAAGTCCATATGTCATTGAAAAAAAAGACAGAAGCAACTGGTAGACAAGGGCTGGCACACCTTGTAAGGCAAATGAAATCTGCCAGTTCTACCATAACAACTTTGGGAAGGACAGTTAGGATGGATTTAAAAATGAAACGCTTAGTAGGAATAGATAGGTAAAGATGAAGGCACTTTCAGAGAATGAATGCCTGATTGTACCCTCAGGCAAGGAACTCAAACCCAGGACCGTGGAAAGCCACGGTACAATAGCTATGGCACAGTCCAAGGTTTGAATTCAGAGTAATCTTGTCTTAGAAGGGTTACCTACCAAGGCTAAAGGGTCCATTCTACCGGTTTGATTTTGGAGTGTCCTCTTGAAAGAGTTGCCAGTCAAGGCTAAAAGGTCCCTTCTACCTACTGGTTTGATTTTGGAGTGTCCTCTTAAAAGAGTTGCCTGTCAAGGCTAAAGAGTCTCTTCTACTCTAACTCGTGTAGGGAGGGACGTCACACCCTGAAGTGAATGCTGCTAAGAAAAACCACATTAACCCACTACCCAAAGCTTTCTCCTGTATTTACCTTATTATAGTATGATCGTTTTCTGAGGGAAGGTCGAGAATAAAAATCTCGCTATTTGGATTATTGATTTTCTGGTACCGAGCTGACATTTAGCTACCCACGCTATCCACTAGCCTCCCCAGTTTCCCATAGATTTTAAAATCAAAGCACGACTTCATCGTGCTTAGCAAGCAACCTTACTCTCTTCCCTACAGGGCCATCCATCACTGTTGCTTCTTTCAATATGGTAGTTGTTTAGTTCTGCTGCAATAAAATCCTTTGTTCCTCCCTCCTATTGAAGATGCTCATTTATATGATATATGTACCTCTCCAATATTTCTTAACTTCTCATTGCCCCAGACTTATTAACTCTCACCATCAGATTACTTACCTTCCGTTTCCTATTTGCTCAAATACATTTCTTAGTAGACCCTTACTCTGAAGCTGTCTCTCCCAATCTGCTTCCCCCATACTAATAATTTAATTTTACGCTCAACATTTCCTTTATACCTCTCAAAATGCCTTTGTGTAGGACTACGGTTGACAGGCCTATTTTTGCAGTATTCCCATTTGCCGTTTTCTAAAGGATAATCACAAACAAACAAAACAAACATATGACTATTTGAACTGGTAATTTTCCAGTACCTTTGCTTGCATTTAGTCATCCAGAATAACCATTAGACTCCCCGGCTACCCATAATTTAAACAACTAGGCTGCGATTCCGTAGACCCTCGCATTCTCAGGTCCTGCACCCCTGCTCTCATCATTGTTAGACCTTAAAATTCTACGGTTGTAATGTTTTGTTCTTTCCATGTTTAAGAAGCTCTTTTACAACAATATTTCCACTTGTTTTAATTTGTTAGTCTTATTGCCACAGGCTCTTTACTCTCCTGCCAGCCCTAGGAGAGCTGTTAATCAGCTCAGTGGTCTGGTAAAACTAAGGTATACTTAACCTGCCCTTCATTTCCTTTTTCTTCATATATATACTTTTCTTTTATCATACTTTTTTCATATATGTTTCGAAGCTGCACCTCTTCACTCTGTGTTCATTCAAATTTATTTTGGCTTCATTGTATGATTTTATTTCCACATCAAGATATTTGCAGTTTAAAAATAACAGTTCCTTATTTTCTTTCAAATTAACTTCTCAAAGCTATTAAGTGCTAATCAAAGCTCCACGTGTGTTTATCAAAAGCATTTCTGCGGAACTCTGCAAGAAATTATAGCTTACTATTTTTCCATAGTTGTAAATAACCGATTTCTATGGAAATAAAATGGTAATCCACTATTTTTTTTTTTTTATTACATATGCTTCCTAAGATTTTGTTTGTTCTAATGAGTTTTCATCGACGGGCTCAAGTTATTTCACCGGCAATCACTAAAAATATGAGTTTTATGAACCCTCATTCAGAGGCTCTATAAAATTCTCATCAAAAACGCAAAGGGAAACTTAAATATCTGCTGCTCGTTTGCAAAACAGAATAGGCCAGAAACATTTCCATTCATGAGAATGTTGAAGTGGTTCAAAAGTTTCTCCGAATCTAGACGAAAAGAGAAAAGAGCCCTTGCAACTTTGGACGTCAAAGGTATTTCTGCCTCAACTCTCTCTTTGGCATAAAATTATTACCCGCAGCCTTCGGAGAATCGTGGTTGTACAGTAGGTTATTTCTAGAAAACTCTCACCTGAAATAATATTTGTGTGTATACACACACACACACACACACACACACACACACACACACACACATATATATATATATATATATATATATATATATATATATATATATATATATATATATATATATATATATATATATATATATATATATATATATATATATATATATATATATATATATATATATATATATATATATATATATATATATATTTATATATATATATATATATATATATATATATATATATATATATATATATATATATATATATATATATATATATATATATATATATATATATATATATATATATATATATATATATATATTATTTCGAATTGAGAGTTTTCTAGAAATAACCTACAGTACAACCACAATGATTCTCCGAAGGCTGCGGGTAATAATTTTATGCCAAAGAGAGAGTTGAGGCGGAAACACCTTTGACGTCCAAAGTTGCAAGGGCTCTTTTCTCTTTTCGTCTAGATTCGAGAAACTTTTGAGCCACTTCAACATTCTCATGAATGGTAATGTTTCTGGCCAATTCGGTTTTGCGGACGAGCAGCAAATATAAAAGTTCCCTTTGCGTTTTTTATGAGAATTTTACAGTGCCTCTGAATGACGGTTCATGCAATTTATATTTTGTGATTTTTAGAACATATTTATATATATGTGTGTGTGTTACAGGGATTTCGCGAAATCCCTAGGGAATTTATGAAGTGGGCAATTCGCCAAGGAATATTAAATTTGATCCCGGAGGGTTAGTACTAAACACTGCCAAACAGTGATTCATCAACACTGTTTCGCTGTGTTTAGTACTAGCGCCTGGGGGATTAAACGTATTTCGCAGTGTTTAGTACTAACCCCTGGGGGATCAAATATCCCTAAGTGTATTTGGTCCCCTAGAGACTAGTACTAAACACAGTTTAGTGCTAGCCTCGGGGATCAAACGTTCCAAAGCGAATTGGTCATTTCACAAATTCCCTAGGGATTTCATGAAATCCCTGATTTCACTCATTCCCTGTAACATATAAAAAGACGTTGTCCGAATGTTGCAAAAACAATTTTTTTCGTCATCTTCTGAGGCTATGTCGAAAGTAAAGGCACCAAATGATGGTCATGCTCTCTGGCAGAGGAGCCGAATTGGTTTTGCTGTCAAATGCATCTATCCTACTCAAGACAGCAATCACTATGCATTTCAACAAGTAATAATGTTTATAGTGTCAGTTTCGTATGTTTATGCTTTAGGGTTTTAAGCTTAGAGGTATTAAGGACAATTGCCAGGTTTCAGTAGGTTTCGCTGAAAATGACGGAAGCCTGATACAGGCATAACCCTTGCTCACACAGATAACTACTGTCAATTTATATTAAAGAATTTAAAAGAATAATTCGTTCTTTGAATATGTAATGTAAATTAACTTTAATAGCACAAGTTCGCTAAGCTTCAGTTATCGTACCGATTTAAATTATATCATCATCGGTTAGACCCGTCCTTGAGAGGCTATTCTTCCTGCGCAGACAAATGTGCCGACCTTTGGCTGAAGATGACAACATGGCCGTCGTCAGCTTTGAAACTACGACTCTGTTGATTTAAGGAAACTGACGGCGAGATGCAGAAAGGCACTACGAAAGGCGCCCTCGTGATACTGCATCATAAGTGACTGGTATTATTGTGTCCGGATCCAAAGCCATGCAAATTATGTAAAACTTGACAGGATTCAAGAAATAGGATCACGTGTTTCTCGGAGGAAGAAATGTAAAAAAATTTAATTCGCACTATCGTTTATTTTTTATTAAATACATACCGTTTCATGAAGTAAATTTTACTATAATGTCTAGGATTATCTTTATCACGGGAAGAATCACAAAGTAGTTCAATTTATCCTCTGTATATTGTACATTTTTTCATAAACCTATAAATGCATATAATATTATAAGTAAAGTTTGCCAATAAAACTGAGACTCAATTATCTCAAGAGGTTTGATTTTTAAACTGTAAAAAAATTTTTTCGTAAAACTCACTACAGACCAACTCTTTATCATGAATTGCTGTCTACAGGTTTCGTTGAATGACTTTAGATAGCTTTTCTTCATGGGAATGTTTAGTGTTTCTCTATCATTCACTATATTTCATCTTCAGTTTTCTGCTTTCCATTTTCTTTTCATTACAGTCGGTTATAAGAGACGATATTATTTTTTGTTTGTGTCTGTTTGTGTTTTTTAACCAACATAATATTACTAAAAGAGATTCTTTTCATCTCAATTTTCATATTCCTGAACTGTTAAAAGTTCTCTCAATTCATATTTTTTTTACTTATCTTTGAAAAAATTATTATTATTGTTAAATAATAATCTTTATTTAATAAATAACTGCTTTAGTTTTCGGTATCCCATGTACTAATGTTTTATTCATTTTGTTTTCCTATTTTCTTTTGAAGTGAAGGCCGATAGGATGAGCAACCTTAAGCGAAAACGAGGAGAGGAAAAGTAATAAAAAGCTAAGAATTAATCCCGCGAAGGAAGCGAAGACTTCAAACTGGAAAGACGAATGATTGAAATATTTGCTTCGCAGGGCACTTTGCCACAGCCATCACATATTCATCCACTCACATCGTAATATATTCACTTTTATTCGCCTTGCTGCCTTTGCTTCTTCGACTTTTCTCAGGTAATCAACTGACTGTTTTGATGTTTCTTTGACTCTCAACTAAAATTCTTTCCTTTCCTTTCAGAAGGAATCTTATTCTGTTCTAAATGCCACTATAATCGTGTTTTATGCTTTAACCCGTGTGTGTACTTTCATTTGAATGCGACATCTTGACTTTGGAGGACAGTAGACATGAATGAATTTGAAAGCTCACATTGTTGAAAAGAGGCATCCAGTTATACCAATAAGAGCCTTAATTCCATTTCCATTAGATATAGATATATAATCTTTCCCAACATTTTCATAAAAAAGTCAGTTGGCTCTTTTCACGGTACTCTAAAGATTTTCTGGTCGTTTACCACCTAAATTTGTGATTTATTTCTCAGTGATTGTGCAAGTGCCATCCGCACTGGATCATTTGAATACAGATGCTAAAATAAATATTACAACGGTTTATATTACTCTCAGAATATGATTTGGTCGAGAGAAATATCTTATCTCCAATATTAAATAATCTATCCTTGCATGGAATTTTATTCAGTCACAGTATCAAGTAATAATATTTTTAAGTTTGTGTGTTTTCTATATACTGATGACTTTACATGTATCTAGCGGGGAATGAAAATGAAAAAAAAAATCTTTGTTAGATTAAATAAGCAGTTGTAACAGATGCCATTTTCTATGAACATGGAAAATAATTGTAGTTTACCCTAATTGGATGAGTGTTCACACGTTAGTAGTAACAGGATTGGAACTCAGATTTTTCTGGAAACCTGCTAGATTTTCAGCATGTGAGTCTATTTATTCTTACCACAGTAGTAAGATAAAGAATTAAGAATTCACGTTCCTATTTTTAATGGGATTATTAGGGTACATAGCTACAAAAGAAATGGCTCTGAAAACTACAAGACAATACTTTCTTTTAGTCATAATCACACCGGAGATTCATATAACAATGCATGACGTCAAACTCATTCCGTAATATTCTGAATATGTTTATCATATCCTATGTAATTCATATCACAAATTCTATATTGATCAAAGTGGAAGCTGTAAATACTTTTTGCTCTGGATAACTAAACTTCCATCCATTCTACTGCACATAAAAGTTTTGCATTTTTAAATGCGATAAGTACTCAAGAAAAAGTGGACACACACACACACACACACACACACACACACACACACACACACACACACACACATATATATATATATATATATATATATATATATATATATATATACTTTATATATATATATATATATATATATATATATATATATATATATATATATATATATATATATATATATATATATATATATATATATATATATATATATATATATATATATATATATATATATATATATATATATATATATATATATATATATATATATATATATATATATATATATATATATATATATATATATAGCCTTTGGTATATATGTTTTCTGCAAACTTAATGAGTTTTATATAATTTTTATATATTTTCTTTTATATGTCTCATGTGTTGTGAAATGTAACGAGGTGATTTTGTAGTATGTATGTTTTTATGCAATGTTTATATATTTTCTTGTGTTTGTCATGTATTGTCTGTGATAACTATGATAATAGTGTTTGTTGAGTTGCTAAGTGTCAGATCTTACAAGGATTGCTTTGTCTGTGTGATTTTAGGACTAAAATACATTTTGCTGTTAGGATTATGTTTGCACAGCTGGCTCTTGTGGACTCAGGTGTCCAGCCAGGGTACTGGTGAAGTTTACACAACTGTCAGGTGTTCAACCAGAGTAATTCCCCTCCATTTCGAAAGGAAGCCCAAAAGCACTTAAGTTGTCAGTCAAAAGGGAGATGAGGCGACAAGCCTAAATAATATTTGTTGACCTGGGAGAGGGTATCGCTGGTTCACCTCTGTGTTTGTACAAGTGTGCATACAGGAAACCGCTGTCAATCAAGCAGATGAGAGGACAGGCTAAAAGAACCCTCTCTGAGACAGAGAATAATTTCCTAATCTTTTTTTTTTCCTCTTCAGGGGAAGAAACTATGTTTATTCCTTTCTTTCCCAGGGAAGATTTCCAGGGTGACCCCTTTCCAAAATGCCTAACTGGCAACCCAGGTTTAATCTCATAGGAGATTTTTGGTAAACTGAACAGTCCAGACTGAGACTCTGTAGAGGTTGGTCTCTCTCTTATTTTTTACCATGGTAAAAAGGTTGATACTTTAAAGAGATTTTGCCTTAGTGACATTATTGTTGATACACCTTTTGTGCATTTTTTGTATGTTCTTGTTTTTTGTATTTTTGTGTGTGTTCTTGTGTTTACAATTTCATAGTTTTGCCCATATTTTTGTGTTGGTGATTTAACATTTATTTAGTTAGCACTTTATATGTATTGGTACATTGATTTGATTTTCATTTGTGAGATTTCTTTTCAAATCTGGAGTAAGTCTTAATAGTTTGAATTTTGCCTATTAACGTAATTTCTTGATAAGTTAAAGTTTTGTGAATTAATTTTCTTTAAGAACTGACTAAATCTTATGTTGTTTTCAAGTAATGGTAAATTTTTTCAGACTGTAAATTCTAATTAAAACTTTTGAAGTTAGAAATAATTTTTTTATTTAAAGTTTTAAAAGCACAGTGTCTCATTTTTAACCACCAGTGAATAGGGTTATATGTGTATGCACAAGGTAAGTGATAAACCTGTTTTGTTCTCCTTCAGAATTTTTTTGAAGTGAATTAAGATCAGGGAAACAATTAGAGTTGTTTGATGGAGTGATGCCTTTTTTTTATCTAGTATATCTCAATACCTCACACATAACTTGATAAACTTAGTTTGATTTTTACAAGGGATAAGCAAGTTTTAAGGGATCACTGTTACCTTTAGAGTGTTCAGTCGTAATTTTATTGTTATGAGGGTTCAGGTATCTGACTGAAGTGACGTAAATTTTTGGATTTTGTGAATAGGTGTGTAATAACCAGGTAATTAATACACTTCATGACTATATATATATATATATATATATATATATATATATATATATATATATATATATATATATATATATATATATATATATATATATATATATATATATATATATATATATATATATATATATATATGTGTGTGTGTGTGTGTGTGTGTGTGTGTGTGTGTGTGTGTATGTATGTATGTATGTATGTATGTATGTATATATGTATGTATTTATATCCAAGTCTGGAATTTGTATTTACGAATACCCAATTACAGTGAAAATTGCAGAAAAAAATATAATTGTCTCGACAAGAAATGAATAATTATGTTAATTATGCCACTACAGCATAATATATCTTAACAATATCTACTATTCACCAACGTATTTTTTTTAAATTGCGCAGTTGTGCAACAACCGAGAATATATGGATCCAGGATAAAACAGAGCATATTTATACTGTCTGCTCTTTTCTCTGGGACCCCTGCAAAAAATCAGGGTATTGTGAAACAATGAAGTATTCTCTACATACAGTATTAACTGATTAAGTTCGCAGTCAGATATTCTTTCCAATATTGGATCCTAAAACCCTTTTAAGCAAATGACTTTTCCGGTAAAAGTATTGCAGAATAGGAATATCTTATTGTTTTTATCTCCGCTTTGTTATCACATTCTAATTTCATATTTTCCAGAACAAAGGATAATGCGATTATTAAACCTTATTTACAAATTGAAGCAATCTTTTTTTCACTCCAGTGTTAATGATTTCTACATGAGATGATATTTCCTCATTCTCACCGAGTCTCATAAATGCCAGTTTGCGATATTTGTTTAAAAGAGATCTTGACATTTTCTGCAATGGTGCGATAAATAAAGAAAACTATAATTTTGTTCATGAGATATTGCACACTCTTCTCATCATCATTATTCTCGAATTTAAGGAGAAAATCTCTCTCTCTCTCTCTCTCTCTCTCTCTCTCTCTCTCTCTCTCTCTCTCTCTCTCTCTCTCTCTCTCGCTAGGTTCCCCTTGTTATATCATTAATCATGATGATGGGTTCACAGTATCGTCTTACACCGCCTATCGCTTAGATCAAACAATACTGGATCTAAAATTGCTGTGCATTTAACCTCTACCCGTCAAGACTCGAACACGTTAGAACTTAAAAAGGAGCCAAGTGATGCCTTTCAATTATTCTCAAAATAACATTACTTTGTGATATAAGAACCTTGATAATAAGCCCATTTCTATTCTAAACATGGTAAAAACTCTGATTTCCAATCCAAAGTCATAATCTTGTTCAGTTGATAATACTCTCATAATTACTAGTGCTAATGACATGAGTAAATTGTTACCTTCTATCACCAGCGCCGTAATATCTAAATTAAAAGATAAGAAGTAAACACAAGAGTCTTCCCTATTATTCTCATGACCGTGAAATTACGTTTTTTTTGACGTCCTAACTGCTTGACAAGCTCATCTATGTTTCTTGTTAAGTCTAAAAAATAAAGCCTTCAGATATATTTTAAATAAATGGTCATACAACATATAGGAGCTACGATGTTCTCGCACTGAAAATTCCACTTTATCGAGACATGACCCCAAACAATTTTCTTAACTATAAAGAAACCAGTGATTATCCCCTACGGCTTCTGGGCTTCTCTCAAAGGGCGTTCTCAGACCATCCTCTTTGTCCTTCGCAGGTCTTTCCCTCTCGCCGCTCAGCTGTTTTGTAATCAATACTAATGAAGATGAAAATTTTTTATGAGATTGAATACTACATATATTTATCATATTTTACTAGTAAAAATGAACATGGCTAATGTTTTCTACTAATATGGTAATAATCTGATGTTCATCATTAACAAGATTGTCCAGTTTAAGAAGAGGATTTCATGGAATTTCATAAACGGAATCATTGTGGCAGGAGAATTTCCTTTCCCTTACTGATTTTCAAAAAGGCAGACTTACAGGGAAAGGATTAGGGTGTACTGCATTAAAATCTCGGCGTAAATAACGAAAAGAAGTTAAAATAATGCTTTTTGGCTACTTATCATTTGGTATAATTTGTGAGTAAATACTACTAGATAATACGTATTAATAGGGAAGAGAGAGAGAGAGAGAGAGAGAGAGAGAGAGAGAGAGAGAGAGAGAGAGCGTAACGAAAGCAAAAGATTGCAATAATTCCTTTCAGCCTGAAGAATCCCCGTCCACCCACCGAAACTTGTAGTTTAATTATTAC
>NC_089797.1:18061547-18066547 GCF_040412425.1 Macrobrachium rosenbergii | reverse complement strand
TAAGAGTAAACATTTAGAGTTTGAAAAGTATATAACCTGAATGATCTTTTCTTATTGCAGAACAAAAACAAAACATGTCGAAAAAAGACAAAAAGCTAAAGGCCTTAAATTATATCAATTACATGTTTAAACAAACAAATAAACCAGATGAAAAATAGCCACATTTTCAGAGCTGACTATTATGAAAGCCATTATTATGAAAAACTGAATCGGGAGGAAATGGGAAAACCAAGAATGTTACCAAATAACATAAAGATTTGCTGCCAAAGAAAGAACAAAGTCATTAAAAGATAGTCGAAAGGTTTTCCCCAGATATCCCCAGGAGAGGCAACATTAAGAATTCCAAGCTACCTCAAGTTGATGATGTCATTAATTATGGGAAACCACTCTTCCCCTCGAAGAGGCTGGAATAGAAAACGAAAATAGTTCATAAGTTTAAATGTTCAGGAGAGAATTTCATTCTCTCTAACACAACTATGTTGCCTACTATCGCACCTGTAATGAAAACATCTCCACTGTCTTCCAAACCAAGGAGACAACACTTCAACCCTTCCTTGAAAACCGCGTCTTTAAGTTAGTCTTTAACGGTTAATTATAATGAATGAACACATTACTATTAAGCGAAGCTTTAATCTGCTCGGTAAAGTAAAGCCTGTCTCAACTGCTATACAAAAGCGGCATAAAATAAGTAAAAATCGAGTGTGATTACAGGATACATACAACGCAGATAGTGAAAATCTTAGCAAAGATCACCACAAGAAGTAAGAGAGAGAGAGAGTTTTAAATTTGCAATATTACCTCGGAAAACTGAAATAAAATAATAAACTTTTGTTCACTCTAGTCTCATTGTTTACCAAAGATAACTAAAGCCAGGAGACCGTTCGTAACCCCCAAGGGACGAAGCGGTTGTCAGTTAAAATTTCCCATATGTGTATGTTATTCGTAAGAAATAATGATATCGATACTAATAGAAGCAATAAAAGCTGTAAAATTTTCTTTCTTAACATCATGTCTCTATTTTTTTTCGATGTTCAGGAGATATCCTGTAGTTTCATCAAACAAAAAACAAAAAATGAGCATCACATTATGGGCACCTCTTCCGTTCTTCATTTTTGGAAATACGTTGCACAATTCAGCGATATTTTACGAAGTTAAACGGAAATACCAGATTCAATAGATTTTAATCCACTTTTTTAACTATGCTATGTTAATGTATTATGTTATATAATATATATATATATATATATATATATATATATATATATATATATATATATATATATATATATATATATATATATATATATATATATATATATATATATATATATATATATATATATATATATATATATTTCAAATTTATAAAACTTTTCTGTATCTAATCATTATGAGATTCATTTTTACAAATAATAACGATTATTTTAGTCGATTTGTTCATTATATTTGAATGCGTGCTAGATAAGATTCGTATTTTACATGAAATCCCTTCGGCAGTACTTCTGTTATTAACTTTTACTGTCTTTTGAAAAGAGGCCTAAATTTTGTATATAAAAAAAAATTAAACTGTTTATGAAAGATAACAAGTAAACATTGCGCCAAAGTTTCTTCGCCGCAATCAAGTTTTCTGTACAGCGTACAATGCTGTATGAAACTCTCAGCCGCGGCTCATGAAACTTTAAGTCACGGCCCGGTGGTGGCCTGTGTTGTTGGCACCTATAGCGGTGCCAGACGCATGATCATGGCTAACTTTAACCTTAAATAAAATAAAAACTACAGAGGATAGGGGGTTGCAATTTGGTATGTTTGATGACTGGAGGGTGGATCATCTACTTACCAGTTTGCAGCCCTCTAGCCTCAGTAGTTTTTAAGGTCTGAGGGCGGACAGAAAAAGTGCGGACGGACAGACAAATAGCCATCTCACTAGTTTCCTTTTACAGAAAACTAAGAAGTGTAGCAAAATAAACCTTTACGAAACATACAAAGATAAGTTAGTGCATGGGTTAGTAAGCTTCATTAAAAACTACGTTGGCATAGCAGGTGAATGTTTATATTCGCTTAAGATGATTTAATTTTAGAATCATAGATACAATAGAAAATGAACATGAAGGCTATACAAAGCCAGAGGTTTAGAAAAATAAATATTTTACATAAAAGAAAATGTTCCGTTGATTAAAACTTCTTCCTTTTCCTAGAAAATTATGTAAATGTATTGTAGGAAGAAGAAAGATAATGTTGAGGAAGAAGAAGAAACAAAATTGCATGAGATGCTGCCAAAAGATAGCATTATCGTTTTAGTTTGGAATATATATATATATATATATATATATATATATATATATATATATATATATATATATATATATATATATATATATATATATATATATATATATATATATGTGTGTGTGTGTGTGTGTGTGTGTGTGTGTGTGTGTGTGTGTGTGTGTGTGTAGTGTATTAAACTCTTCATATAGACAGGTAAAATTCTCACTATTATCTGTAGTTGTTCTTTACTATTACAGTCCACACTCAATTAAAGCCCTTCTTATCCTACAAAATTCCATCTACTGTTATTTCTCTAACTTCTTGTATCCTGCCATGCTTAGAATTATAATTAAAGAGCCAAATGACGCATTTCCAACATATGTACTTTTTGCCACTCATTACTTTACCGTCTATACCATACATCCTTCAAACCTTGTTCATCGTGTTCTGATCATAAAGTTTCTCAGGTTTCATATATGCTTCTTGTAGTTCATTGTCTTTATTCTAAAATCTTCACATAAATGCTTCTTAACAAATACTTAGTCCGCACATCCTCTTCCCTGTCTAAAAACGCATTTTACATTACCAAACCCGTCTTTTCATTACTTTTTCCATGAAAGTAATTGCTATACACTTTTCTTGGTATATTAAGTGAACTTTTGCTCATAATCCTTACAGTCCCCTCTGTAACTTTTACTCTTAGACACAGGAGAAATCATTCTACCGAGATCTCCAATAAAACCTTTTCCTCATGAGCTTTGGTCTCACTCATTTGTGCCTCTCACCTTTCATTACCTCCATTGACCCAGAACTGAATTTCTTCATATTTCATCTCTCCATTTACTCATTTTTGTCTTAATTTCTCCTTATCAAACTCATTGGCTTAATTGTCCTTGCAGCTCTATTTTAACCCCTTCCTCTCCAACATGAACGTCCTTCTACTTAACTCCTGCCCTAATTAAATTACGGTCAAATCTACCTCCAGTCACTCATCCTCTCAGCACGATTTCCATCAAGTTTCTTTTTCATATGCTCTGAACCGTTACATAATGTAACAAATTCACTTCCTCAACATTTTCTCTCTCTTTAGTGTACATATGTATTCTGTTGTTTGGAAACTTTGGATTTTACGCTTTCAAGTCACTCCCCACTCCCTAACATCTGAAGGCTCGACTTCGCTTTCTGTAACACCTACAAATATCTGTCTATGCCTATCTATCTATCAATATATATATATATATATATATATATATATATATATATATATATATATATATATATATATATTCTTACTTATATATAGGCTATATATAAAACAGTCTCATAGTAGGATGTATGGATAGGAGGAACAGTTAGCTCATCATTGACATATTTATTAGTAGCTGCGCTTCGGGATCACCCACATCCCATCTTTTCTGGCTAAAAAGATATAAAAACAATAATTAAAACTTACAACAGAGCTTACAAAATTAAAATGCTTTAAAGACTGAAAATGACAATGATAAAACAAGGAATAGAATACCTTCAGTAGTAAAGTCCAGAGGATGAAAGTTTGATAAGAGTAAACAAGGTTAGGAAGTAAACAGGAATAGGGGAGGGGTGCTAGGCTATATATATATATATATATATATATATATATATATATATATATATATATATATATATATATATATATATATATATATATATATATATATATATATATATATATATGGGACATAATATTTTTTAAAATATTAAAACAAAAATACCTCCTATTGTGCGTATGGAAGAGTTTCATTCTGGAAATTGGTATTTGGAAAGCAGACTAAGGAAACAATTTATGCTGGATTCTCAGTGACAACAGGAATATCGTCCTAAATGCCTCTGGAACATTATGTTTGCCGTAAATTGCATAAATTCTGCAATGCTCTTATCTCATTGCTCTTCGAAATATTTTCCTAATATCGTTCTTTCGTTTTTCTGCTCATTTGCTATTTCTGTTTTCAAGCAAGAGCTTTGATTTGTCTTCTAATTTTTTAAATTTTACTTTTGTTTCATTGTTCTTTGTTTGGACATATGATATTCTGAGCTTTTTCAAAGTCTATCGCATTTTTTATTTTTAACTTTAGATATTACCTTTGGCCGGTTTAAAACAATTATTGTTACTCGGCAAACTATTGTAATTTAATTTCATCTTCTGGTTATATTAATCATCACAAACTGCAATATGTGTCAAATACGATTAGCCAGTTAGGATCGTTATGTTCCCTTTACCTTAAAATAATTAAATTTCTCCATATCTGACATGAAATCATTCAGCGATCATTTCTCTCGCTCTGCCATTTGTATTACGGTCATAAACGAAGCATTTATTCGGTCTTCATGATAAGTATCATGGGCCACTGAGTTTTTGTGTATCGCTGTGACAACCATCATTCGTCGAAATAATAAGACACTTATCCTTGTGAAAATAATAGCCAGGCAATAATGGCATCTCAGAGAACTTTCTTACCGAGGAGCAAAATAAAAGGTTCAAAATCTAAGGTTATCAAACCAGAGCAAACTTTTGAAATTGTAGGAAACAAAAAGAGTTCACTATTAAATGAAAATATTGAGATGTCAAATCAGAAATTTCCACAGGACAGATCATATTAAGCTGTCACTTAAAATATACAGTCCAAACATCTAACATAGATTCAGACTAAACCTCCTCATACAAAAATGCACCATTATAAACTGTTATTGTTATT
>NC_089797.1:18041547-18056547 GCF_040412425.1 Macrobrachium rosenbergii | reverse complement strand
TCTAGTAAAAAAATCCAAAAATTTACCTCATTTCAGGCAGATACCTGAACTCTTATAACAATAAAATTGCAACTGAGCACTCTAAACGTAATAGTGATCCATTAAAAACTTACTTATTACTTGAAAAACCAAACTAAGTTTATCAAGATATGTGTGAGGTATTAACAATTAAAGAAGAAATGTACTAGAGAAAAAGGGCATCACTCCATCAAACAACTAAAGGGAACAAAACCTGTTTATCACTTTTCCTTATGCCCACACAATTAATCCTATTCACTGGTGGTCAATAAATGAATCACTGTGTTTAAAAATTTTAAATACAAAAATTTATTTTAATTTCTAAATTTATAATTAGCATTCTACAATCTGAAAAATTTACCATTACTTGAAAACAACACAGGATTTAATTCATTCTTAAACAAAATTAATTCACAAAACTCTAATTTATATAGAAATTATGTTAACTAGCAAAATTTAAACTATTAAGAATTACTCAAGATTTGAAAAAGGAAATCTTAACCCTTAAAACGCCTGTTGGACGTAGCAAATGTCGACTAAAATTGTCTGTTGAATGCCGAGTGGACGTAGCAAACGTCGACTACAAAAATTTCAACCTTTGGTCAACTTTGGACTCGACCGAAATGGTCGAAAACGCAATTGTAAGCTAAAACTCTTACATTCTAGTAATATTCAATCATGTACCTTCATTTTGCAACAAATTGGAAGTCTCTAGCACAATATTTCGATTTATGGTGAATTTTTGAAAAAACTTTTTCCTACGCCTGCGTGGTAACTCGGCAAAATTTCAGAAATTCTTTTGTCATTTTGTCGTAATTTTTGCACTGTTCTATATTAGCCGTTACATAAAGTTTTATATATGAAAATGTGCGCAATTTCATGTACAATATAACAGAAAATAACTCATCGTTGTAGCTTTTATCAGTTTTGAAATATTTTCATATAAATCACGATAACTGCCAAAATTTCAACCTTCGGTCAACTTTGACTCGACCGAAATGGTCAAAAAGCGCAATTGTAAGCTAAAACTCTTAAATTCTAGTAATATTCAATCATTTACCTTCATTTTGAAACCAATTGAAAGTCTCTAGCACAATATTTCGATTTATGGTGAATTTTTTAAAAAAAATTTTTCCTTACGTCCGCGCCAGAAATTCTTTCGTCACTTTGTCGTAATGTTTGCACTGTTTTATATTAGTCGTTACATAAAGTTTTATATATGGAAATGTGCGCAATTTCATGTAGAATACAACAGAAAATAACTCATGGTTGTAGCTTTTATCAGTTTTGAAATATTTTCATATAAATCACGATAACTGCCAAAATTTCAAGCTTCGGTCAACTTTAACTCGAACGAAATGGTAAAAAAACGCAATTATAAGCTAAAACTCTTACATTCTAGTAATATTCAATCATGTACCTTCATTTTGCAACAAACTTGAAGTCTCTAGCACAATATTTCGATTTATGGTGAATTTTCAGAAAAAATAATTTTTTCCTTACGTCTGCGCGCGGTAACTCTGCCGAACATCTCAGAAATTTTTTCGTCATGTTGTCGTAATGTTTGCATCGTTTTACATTAGTCGTTACATAAACTTTTATATATGAAAATGTGTGCAATTTCATGTAGAATACAACAGAAATTAGCTCATGGTTGTAGCTTTTATCGGTTTTGAAATATTTTCACATAAATCACGATAACTGCCAAAATTTCAACCTTCAGTCAAATTTAACTCGACGGGAATGGTAAAAAAACGCAATTGTAAGCTAAAATTCTTACATTCTAGTAATATTCAATCGTTTACCTTCATTTTGCAATAAATTGGAAGTCTCTAGCACAATATTTCGATTTACGGTGAATTTTAAAAAAAAATTTTCTTACGTCTGCGCGGTAACTCGGCCGAACATCTCAGAAATTCTTTCGTCTCGTTGTCGTAACATTTGCACCGTTTTATATTAGTCGTTACATAAATTCTTATATATGAAAATGTGCGCAATTTCATTTACAATACAACAAAAAATAACTCATGGTTGTAGCTTTTATCAGTTTTGAAATATTTTCATATAAATCACGATAAATAGAAAAATTCGACTTTCGGTCAACTTTAACTCGACCGAAATGATCGAAAATTGCAATTGTAAGCTAAAACACTTACAGTCTAGTAATATTCAATCAATTAGCTTCACTTTTTCAACGAACGGGAGTCTGTAGCCCAATATTTCGATTTATGGTAAATTAAAAAAATAAAAATTTACGTCCAGCTGCGTTACGAATTCATGCATCATTTTGTGATAATATTTTCTGTGTTGCTTTGATCGTTTTAAAATTTGTTATATACCAAAATCATCGCAATTTAGTGTACAATACAACTAAAAAATTAAGTCATTAGCTTTAACCGTTTTGCTTACAGCACGATTTGTATACAATTATATACGAGTTTTTTTTTTTTTTTGCTGTCATATATTCCAATATTTATACATGATAATGATATTTTTTTTTTTCATTTCTGATGGTTGCATACTAAACTTCAGGCAATGACAAAAAAATGAACCAAAATGCACTCTTAATCTTAAAACTAAGCGTGCTGATTTTTTTTTTTTCCGCTTCAGCGCTTAACTCACCGAACGCCGCCGGCATACGGGAGACGTTTTTGTAAATAGGGCTTCATGTTAAAGGGTTAATAAATAAAATCCAATCAAGTATGCAATATTAAAGTATAAAAAATATAAAATGCTAAATAAATAATTGTTAAATCACCAACATAAAAATTGGGCAAAATTAAGAAATTGCAAACACAAGAATAAAAAATCCACAAAAGATTTATCAACAATAATTTCTCGAAGGCAAAATCTCCCTAATATGCCTTATTATAGCATTGTAATAATAAGTAAAATTAGCTTTACCTTACACAAGCTTGTGCACACCTCTGGAAAATTCACAAAAACACACTTTTCAAGAGGTGCCATTACACCTCTAATATACTTTTACCACACTCAGATCTCAAAAAGGGAAATATTATTACTAGTGACCACAAAAATATATTATGCTAAAAATTACTCTCTTTTGAAGAAAGAGATGGTAAGAGAGAGAGAGAGAGAACCTGACCAACTCAAATGGTCTCTCACAGGCTAATGCTAGCGTCCCAGATTCTACAATGAGAAGAAACCTATGTTACCACTAAGGCATTTTGGGAAACGGGTCCAGGAATTTTCCTGGAGAAGGGGGAAATAAAAGGAATGTTCCTGGCTGAAGGGAAATAACAAGGGATTTTTCCCTGGGTCAAAAGGTCTATCTAGACCTGTCATCACATATCTCTGTAGTTGACAGGGGATTTCAGGACTTAACACTTGTTCAAACCAGAGCCTTTTGGGGCAACCACTATTATCTAGACCTGTCATCCCATATCTCTTTCGATGACAGTTCAAGTGGATAAGGAGACGACCCTTCAAAAGGGAAAATACCCTGGCTGGACACCTGAGTAAACATCACCCTAACAGCAAAAATATGTTTTTTAGTTCTAAACTCTTTTGAGATCTGATACTTGGTATTCAACAATCATTATGACTACACACAAAACATGACAAATATAAGAGCAAACATATCAAAATTAAAAAAAAAATATACATATTACAAGGCCACATCATTGAATATATATATATATATATATATATAGGCCATATATATTATAATATATATATATATATATATATATATATATATATATATATATATATATATATATATATATATATATATATATATATATATATATATATATATATATATATATATATACATATATATATATATATATATATATATATATATATATATATATATATATATATATATATATATATATATATATATATATATATATATATATATATATATATATATATATATATATATATATATATATATATATATATATATATATATATATATATATATATATATATATATATATATATATATATATATATATATATATATATATATATATATATATATATATATATATATATATATATATATATATATATATATATATATACATATATATATATATATATATATATATATATATATATATATATATATATATATATATATATATATATATATATATATATATATATATATATATATATATATATATATATATATATATATATATATATATATATATATATATATATATATATAAATATATATATATATATATATATATATATATATATATATATATATATATATATATATATATATATATATATATATATATATATATATATATATATATATATATATATATGTGTGTGTCTGTGTGAGGTGCATGCTCGTGTGTTTGTGTTAATGTGAATATAAAAGCCAAAGTGCCACTACCTTTGGCCATTCCATTTACTATTTCTGTTTCCGTTCCTCAATTGAGATTCTTAAATGAATACAAGAGTGAAAATTTAAATTCTCTTTCCATTACAGAACTGTAATCTTGAGAAATTAATTTCTCGGTATAATGTGGTTCAGATTCCACAATAAGCTGTAGGTCCCGTTGCTAGGTAATCAATTGGTTCTTAGCCACGTAAAATAAGTTTAATCCTTCGGGCCAGCCCTAGGAGAGCTGTTAGTCAGCTCAGTGGTCTGGTTAAACTAAGGTATTCTTAACTTTTACTGCTATTCATTTTCACGGGCAGTCTAATAGAAAATTTTGGGAGTGTGCAGGGGAGGTAACATCTGATAACATATATGGTATTTGTTCTCATTCACTTCCATAATGGATTACCTGTGGCAAAAATCCCACTATTTTTAATAATTCACAGAAATAAGGAGACCCATGGAATTGGAATTCCATACTTAAGCAGTCTTAAGGTCTATTATAAAGGATAGTACAGGATGCCTGAACAAGTATGACAATGGAATTAGCGCCCTTACAATATTTATGTGTCTGGTGCACGTGTGTTTAAGAAAATCGATAAACAGACAAATAAGCAGGAGTTATTAATATGGGAAACATATGGAGAATACCCACAATATAAATAGAATGGAGATAGGAGTATGCATAAGGAAAAATGAACAATGAGATTGGGCCAGATTGGGTATATTTCCATAATAATTTTGTGTTATCACTTACTTTACAAGAAAAAAGACAAGTGGTTATAAATATCTCGAAGACACGGAATACAGTGCATGGAACAGAATTACTTTTGCTTGTAAAACAGTCTTGTGAAACCTATACGAAGCGACAGAGAGAGAGAGAGAGAGAGAGAGAGAGAGAGAGAGAGAGAGAGAGAGAGAGAGAGAGAATCAGGAAATGAGGAAGAATTCAGACATCATCAATGATTGCCGACACAAAAAAAAAAACTTTCCCTTCCAAAATCTTCAGCTTAAAATCCAGGATAATATTTGATATCAACGCGAGGCTTAAGGGATTACTTTTTTTGAAGGGGAGGATATTTACAGCTCCATTTTTATCATTGTGATTAGAGTAAATGAGCTGACTCTCGAATTGGATTTCTTGATGGCTGATATTTCGATGCCAGAAATGATATAATGATGCTCATATCAACGGAGCGTATTTAGTGATATGGATCAAGCTATTTCAAATGCATTTCTGATTTACTAAAATATTCCTCAGTACTTCATTACAATTAAAGAATAAGGGAAATTTATCCTTACAACTTTGCTTACTGGTGCAGAAGAGGCATATATACATACATACATACACACACAGACACACACACACACACATATATATATATATATATATATATATATATATATATATATATATATATATATATATATATATATATATATATATATATATATATATTTATCACATCACCGTGATTCATATACAATCATGAAGCTACAAATTTCGTTTAGTATCCGGTTTACGCTACTTGGGAATATAACCGAAGGGGAATTATAAGTGATAAATGAATTGGTAGATGAATCAATGTTTCGCTGTGTTTAGTTATTAGCTCCTCGGGGATCAAATGTCCCCAGGTAAATTAGTGATTTCACGAATTCCATGAAAATTTCAGGGATTTTGTGAAATCCCTGGTTTCACGGTATTACTGTAACATGTACACGTAAAGTGATGCAAGTAATGATAAAAAAAAAAAAAAATTTCCGTTAAACGTGGAAAGCTGAAAAGTTGAAGAGTTGATTTACTGTTTTGTAATACTTTAGATACCAAACAAATTGAATCGGTATAGATACGTGAAGTGATGTAAGTAATGATTAACCGGAAAAAGGAATTACATTAAGTAAGAGTGATTGGAAAGTGGTAGAGATTTGATTTATGCACGTGAATGAAATATAAATGACTCAATAAACTGTGATAACATAGGTTGAAGTCACAGGAAACGTTATTGTTTGTCAGATCTGACGGAAATTCCATTATCTGTTTCACAGTCATTTTTTTCCACTGACTTTTTTCATACAAAGTTTCATCTAAGCCCTTTCAAAGCTCTGTAAAAACAAACCAGAAAAAAACTGAAAGATGGATTGAAAAATCTATTGTAATTTCCGTTTTTGTTTCTAGCGTACTCTACAGCCAGTCCAGAGTTTTATGCATGATGTTGTTAAAAGGACAATGGTGCTGATCATTAGGACTTCCCATTATGTGGTATCAGAACATAGGTGTCCATAACTCTTACTAGCTACAATTATGGCCTTAAAACAACAATGGATTAAGCAAGTATGCATTTAACGACTGCACATCTCTCTCTTAAACGTTAAAAAGAGCAAAATTCTAAAAGAGTTCCATGGTCCAGATGTCATGTGAAGCTAGATTCTTAAGAAAAGGCATATGTCAGTATAACGCTTAAGACATTTTTCGATCAGTAATTATGGGACGCACTTCACCGTATTGCGGTTTATAAAATGAAATAAAGCGAATAAACTATAAACAAAAGAACTGGCAAATTTCATCTTAACTTAGGCATAACAACAGCAGTTGAGGTCTAAATATGAAGTAGATGTGACCAAACCAGGGCTTCAAGCGATGTGTGTTATCACAACTCTAACTCTGCAAGACGTTGGTAACCCAATTATTGGAAGTCAACGCATAACGTATTATTGTTGAAATGGGAATGCATAAGAAAATATGTTCTACAGACAGCTAACTTTATCCTTGTGTTTTAATTTGCTTCACTTATCATAAAACGTATTTAAGTACTGAACTCACAGACTAGAAGAAAATTATAGCTGACGTACATAACTGATCATTTTTAAAGTATGTCGTTGAGTAACGAGTAACACAAAAGTGGAAAGCACTGAGGTTAGTTTGAAAACGTATGAACGAGAGAATGAGTATGAGCAATTTGGTAAGTAAGATGATGAAGAACAGCAAGATGTTGGGAGTTGACGGAGTTTTGTGGTGATGTCTTGCATGAGTGTTATCCCGTGTTTAAGGCATGTTTTGAGGAAGGATGTTTTCAACGGAACTGGCCCTTGTACTAATTGCTTATTTGCATATAGGGAAATTAATGTGCGTAAATAAAAAGATATTTTGGAGATAACTTTATCAAGTTATATGAACCTCAAGTACAGAAAATGTCAAGATGAATCGCTGAAAACAGACATAATCAAATCTCAACTCCCTCATGCAATGTGCCTTGAAGGGGTTTACAGAGGCCTGGTATTATTATGCTATATAAACTTTGATCCCTGGTCTTAAGAAAACTATATTTGCATTCCTGTCTAACCTTTTATTTATATTTATTGTCACTAAACTTTAAATTCATATGTATTAATAAATACCCAGTGTTAGAAAATAGCTACAGGGCAGAATTACTGATATAGAAGTATTGTATCTGAAAATGAAATCGTACTATGAATCCAATATTCATTTATTGAGAAAACTCCTTTCAAACTAGCCGTCAACCTTATCATTTCAGTATATCCAGTGAATAAATTTTACCTCATTTTTCAATAAGGAACATATCTCTGTTGCAAACATCTTTAGGCCAACCCAATGAAAGGCATTTCCCCTGGCAGGCTCCCTAGTCACTTTACACCCAAAAACTTCAACATTCCCAGCTCTCATATTTACTCTCAGTGCAAGAGGGTCACGAACGCTTGTCTCTATCCGTCGGTAATAATAATGTTTACTTTGCGCTCTTCGTTGTTGTAGCTGAATTACTTTTCAGCATGCCGGTTGTTTTTGAAGTGCAATGACTGAGCCTTGCAAATATGTTAAATATATTGGCTGGGAAGGCTTAAAAGAAAAGTAAAGATAGGAAAATACATTCATGATATGATAAAATCTACTTTCTTGTAATTGATGTTAGTTTAATATCTTTGAAATATTTAATACGGAACTTTTTAGAATCCCTTAATATCACTTTTGATAACTTTAAGGGATTTCACAGAGGCTGATTATTCTCCTGTTATCTAAACTTTGACCCCTGGCCTTATGAAAACTATGCTTGGATTCCTCTCAACCTCTTTATATATTTGTTAAAGTTGAGAATGCAATATATACTCCCCAACAATTTCAGGCGTTTCCATTAGGCTCTGTTTCCCCCTCTTCTCAGCTATTCGTCAATAACCATTTCGATCAGAAATCTTCTCATATTCATGTTTCTGTTTGATTGAAGCATCTGTTTCTATT
This sequence comes from Macrobrachium rosenbergii, assembly GCF_040412425.1. Lineage (NCBI taxonomy): Eukaryota > Metazoa > Arthropoda > Malacostraca > Decapoda > Palaemonidae > Macrobrachium > Macrobrachium rosenbergii. Next base: position 18,047,902 of record NC_089797.1, on the reverse strand, counting down.
TTTCCTTAAGGTGAACCTCCATCCACACAAAGAGAATCATACTCCATTGTGAGATAACCTACCTTCGTCTACAATTGCTGATCTTGAGATATTATCAGGAAAGAGTCCCTGGAAACTAATCAGTTTTTATGTATCTGAAAGTTACTTCCACTTGTCTCTGCTGAAAGTCTGGGCGCTTTTCCTGGTGGAGTATCCTATATTTGTCATCTCGGTTAAGTACATCCAATCTTAAGTAGTTCAAATCATTCAGATAGCTAAAACTGTTCATATATATATATATATATATATATATATATATATATATATATATATATATATATATATATATATATATATATATATATATATATATATATATATATATATATATATATATATATAGTTAGTTTCAATCAGTAATCTTCATAACGTCGGAGTTTTTTCCGATTTTCATGCGTAAGTTTCTGGTGAAAAATACGCAAAATTCTTTCTTCCATTTCTTGGTCTTTAGTCGCGACAGCTTTTTCACAACTCTACGGCATTTTTAAGCAACTACTGAGTTATAGTTTGGACTTACAACCTATTTATTTCATAGAGTGAAGAGAAAGTCTGTAAATGAATTGTAAATGAAACCGAAAGACAGCCCGTAGTTTAAGAAAGTATTTCGGATGGATTGTATAGGATATAATTTTTGCCATAAATTTAAATGGTTCATCATTGCTGAAAATTTTCAGGTGTGATGACTAAGACACGTTTGATAATTGTTGCTGACTTTCAGCTATCGTCGAGTGTATCCTTCACGATTTTCAAAATTACGTTTTGGACACTTAACGTCTATAGACAACGAATCTCAGCATAAATTTTCTTAAGAGTTTCTTTGAGCCAGGAAGTCTGCCAGTAAGAGGAGGGTTCTAACACCAAACTTATTTTGATAAAAGAATGCAAGGTCGCCTCAACTGTTGTGAGCTGATTCCTGAAAGAAGTATTTTCTTCGACATGTAACGAAACCACATGAACAATCCTTGAAACTTGAAGACATTTAGGGAGAACGATGAAATATCGTCGAAGGGCATCAGTTTTCTTTGAGAGGTAAAAGGGCAAGAGATGCTCTTTTGAAATATAGTCTAAAAAACGAGATTTCGTAGTTGACATTATGGACATGTGTACAAGACCAGGGAGATGGTATGGCAGTTGGGTCACCATTGGTTCCTATTTTCGCTGAAGAATTTGTGTAGCTCCTTGTGGAACTATAATTATCTTAGTCACGTCTTGAATGATTATGTTTGTGTTGTGAATTAATTTTGACGTTAAATGCACCACGAAGTCATTTATAATTCAGCAATTCCCTAACAGATAAACTGAAGCTATTATATTTTCAGCTGCATATTCCGAGAGTTTCAAGTAGGAAAACAAATACTTAGTGAACATAATAGTTAAATAACAAGTATTTTTTTCTTATTTATAAATAAAAAGAAATTAATTAATCATGACTATTATGGCATGATTCCAGTTCACTGCAGAAATAAACATAAGCAATAAAACGGACCTGTAAAAGAGACTGTGGTAAAATTGTCTTCACAATAGTAATAATAAATTTAGTTGTCATTAAAAGATCCCACTTTTCAGTCCCTCTCCCCACATTCCAAACATAGCGCACCTGGTGTCTAGATTGTATTCGAAGCAAAACTGGGTCACAGAGCACGGAAGGAAAGTCGAAATAAAATCAAATTTTCAATTTGTACTCCATGTGGAAACTCGAAAAATGTATCCAAAAGTTACTGCGCCAATGATATTTCGTGAAGATTTGACTCTCACCAGGTTTGTATATGTCGTCTGTTAGTCATTTCAAGAGATGAAATATGCTATCAAAACTGCCATATTCTATGCATTCTCATTAAACTAAATATTTATCCTGATTTTCTCGTAGATAGATGATCCATATTTAGATCATCGATTTTACTTGAAAATTCTCGTTTTACTCTTTCTTAAGTTTTTCGTCCTTTGCGCCTTAAGTTTGCAGCAAGTCAAACGTCTAGTAAATCGATTAAAGGATTCAGGCGTATGAATAACCATACATTTGAGTGCCAGTATTTCAAGTATATAATTGGCTCCATATCTGAAAAACATTCCTTTCTATTGTAGACAAATGATATTCAAAACTGATAAATTTTCTTTAATTACTATTATTTCAAATATCACCTAAGGAAGTAGTGCCAGTCAACTGTTTTAGAAATTCTGACAAATATGTTTTATTTTAAATATGCGTACCATCGATATGCCTCTTCTTCAAAAAAAGAAAGTTGGGAGGTGTCAATTTAAAACTACGGGGACTCTTGATAATAGATTAAGGAACGAGGTTGTCGGAATCACAGCTGATGGTTGGTCGGATCGATTACAGAAAAGGATATTGTTTGATATTTAGGTCACTGCTCTCATTCACTGGGTTTTCTTGAAAAATGGAACCAGAATAAAATTGCGGATTTTCATGCGAGTTTTTTAAACTGAAAAGATCTCTTGACGACGGGTGATTGTTATTCATACCAACTTAGTTTGAGCTTGTCTTTTGCTTGTGTTACACTTGAATGACTATCAGGACATGCTTGATCGATTTATCCTATGAGAACAGCTGTAAATAAAAAAAAATACATACTTGCTTATGCACACACACATATAAATATATTTATACAAATACACATGCACACACATACATGTGTATGTATGTATATATATATATGTATATATATATATATATATATATATATATATATATATATATATATATATATATATATATATATATATGGAAAGGATAGTGAGGACAGAGTTTGATTACATGCAGCCTGATTCAGTTAAGGGTCTTTCATATGGATTAATCCTTCTTCCATATTTTAAATGAATTGTCACATTTTTTAACAAGTATAGTTTTTAAGTGAAAAAGTATCAAGGATATGAGATTTAATTATAGCTATGTGTCTAAGGAAAAAATACCTAGTTACTTTGAGATTGCCTATTAATTTCAAGAAAACTTCCAGACCAGTGCTAACCGTGATATTCTCTCTGCTACAGTGGAGGATCTGTATCATTAATAAAATTAAATTAAAATTTCCGAGACTTGGGTTAAAGAAAATCATGTCAACACCCATGAAAAAAGATAAAATTGCAATATATAACCTTCCATTTTATTTTTACGGAGCCCTGCTTCTTTCGTCTATGTTTTAATCACTGAAAAGTTGTTATATTAAGCCATCCCAAGTTATATATGGAGTTACAAATGGTAAACATGTTTTGGTGAAATTCCCATTTACTTCAACTATATATAAATTTTGATTTAAAATATATCGAATGCAACCTTGACCTTTTATTTCAGTGTCACAGGTATTCTGTAAATTTGAAGTAGAACTGTACGGTTTAGATTTTTTTTGTTTTTCAATAACTTTGAGAGTAATATTGACTGTATATGTTAAACTTACAGACAGATTAAGTGCGGTATACTCTTGTCTTCATTCAACTGCCAGTAAGTAGTGTCAACTTTGAAAATTCGAAGGACGGTTCATAATTGCGTACTTTTGCTTTTGGTGCAGTTCTGTTTTCAATTTTTTTTTTACCTGCTTCACGTGTTTTTATCTCAATTTAAAAAATATTCTTGTATTCAGTATTTATGAAAAGTGCTCTGGCCTGTTTATTTATTTGTTTCCCTTTAAAATTAACTTGTGGCTTCCCTTTTCTCTTTCTGTTTGCATAGCTTTCTTAACATACCCAATAGAAGGATATTTCATTTTAATCATTATGGTTCCCATCAGTAACGAAAAACATCGGGTTCAAAATACGAAATATGAAAAACTCCATTCTTTCCCTTATACAAAACATATTTAATCACCCGTGTTTCGGCGCCCTTCTGTTCGTGAGTGGGTGGCTCTCGTGCCCTAATTGGGAGGGATAGCCACCTCCTCCAGAGGAGTCTCGGGGACACCAGGGACTCCAAGGGAGGGTCAATTAAGTCTCTGAACTCATTTCCTTTTCTCTGGTATTTTTTCAGCGGTGAGCGTCGACTGCGTTGCGTTTAAACTTTGCCGCTCAGTTTTAATGCTATGACTTGAACTTCGAGTTCCGAGATCCTTTTCTCTTGCTGCGGGACTTCACTAACTAAACTTTGCTCCCTCAAAACCCCGGATTTTGCCACACTGAAACTTGTTCTGCAAATACAATTTTCTCTAGCTTGCGAGGCTAATGTATTTACAAAGCTTTTCTGTGTTAAACAGTGGGCTTCCGTACCGACATGTCCATACATAAATATATCTAAAATTATATCCCTTCATAAGTATATCTAAAGTTATGTTCCTACATAAATAAATCAAAAATTATATCCTAACATAAATAAATCTAATAATATTCTTTCATTACGTTAGCTACGGTTCCAGATTTCAATGGCCTACTGTTTATGGTATTCTGAAGCATTTTTGCGTACACTCAGAGGCCGAGTGTGTAAAATATTAATCGTCTTGCATTTGCTTCACTAACTGAAGCCCAACAAGACGCAATCTAAGGTATTTATGTAAGCCAGGAGAAATTTATATCAATACCTCAGCAAGTCTTCCCTACATATTGAACGATGATATAATAAAGCCTCAGTGTCTTGTAATTGGTTTCAATATGCATGTGAACTCTCCCTGTGTTTCACAGACAAAAGAAACGAGTATGATAAGTATAGGATCGGCAAGGCATGTTCAGGACTGTCCTGTGTATGGAAATACTAGGGAGTGAAACATGAATATGCTAGACCAGGGGTCGTCAACCTTTTGGAAAGAGCGGCCCAGACAGCTGCGCAGTGTCTCTGAGGAGGGCCATGATATCAAAATGTACTATAATAAATTGTCTGGACCTCAGACCGCTCTGTCCAGAAGGCTACCTTGGTCTCGAGGTTTAAAGAAAAAACAACGAAGTTAGTGTAACATTTTTTAAACAAGGTTTCTATTTTACTGCAGGAATAACAGAATACAACTAATACAATCAACAAAAAAATGCAAATGCCTTACTACAAATGAAATACATTTAGAAATGACAAATTATGTAATGAGACACTTGTTTTTGCTTATTGTTCGATAGCTTATCCCCATCGAATACAAATAAATACAGTTGTTTTACCACCAGACAACAAACTCAAACGAAAGACTGAGGATGATACGAATTAACCTTTCTAGGGATAGCTTGACTCCGTAAACTATGTAACATCTGTTAGATAATGTCCAGGTATTAAGTTGGCGGGGCAGAGTGAAATCCTCGGTTGCCGACCCTCTGCTTGACTATTAGGATATGTTTAAAATTTAAGTATGATTCTTTTAGCTACATTTATAGTGAATTTTACTGTAAATGGTCATTTATTCATTCTCATGATTCATTATTTTCATTTAATTTGAATGAGAAGACTCGTTTTCATAACTACTTTGTTGTAACATTTCAAAATACCACAATGCGCCAATCTTGAATAGGCTGGGAGAGAAGGAAATAGACTTATCAGACTAATTATTCTGGAGAAAGAAAGATGGAAACTGAAAAGTGAGGAGTAAAGACCCAAAGAGTTCAGAAATATCCTGGTAGAAAAGGAAGTCTAAGGTACGAGAGTTCATTAACATTAAAGTAGTTCAAAACCAAGAAGATTTAATTAGAAGAATGTTTACAAAGTTCTTGTGTCTGTTTAGTGCAGTTCAATGTGATTTGGTGTTTATTACTATCACATTCCATATCAATATTTCTTTCTATAAAAACATACATAAATACATATATATATATATATATATATATATATATATATATATATATATATATATATATATATATATATATATATATATATATATATATATATATATATAATATTTCTGATTTCCATCAGGATCAGAACCCAGTTCTCTCAAATGAAAGGCAAGTGGCACACCCACTAGACCATACAAGTCTAAAAGAGGTTGGAACCTGAGAGCATCTGTACCCAAGGAATTACTTGCATACTAGCGAGTTTTAGACTTGTATGGCCTAGTGGGCAGTGCCCTTGCCTTTCATTTGAAAGACCTGGGTTCGATCCTGATGTGAGTCAGAAATTTATTTCTGTTCCACACGTGATTGTGTGTTGATTATTACTATCTTATTCACTCAGAAGGGATAATTCGAATGAAATGCTGTCAATTGGGTCATAGCAGAGTCGGGAAGTTGGGGAAAACTCGCTGGGATGCAAGCAGTTAGCTTGCCCAGGTAATTCCTTGGATGCAGATGCTCTCAGGTTCCAACTTCTTTTAGACTTGTATGGCCTAGTGGGCACCGCCCTTGCCTTTCATTTGAGAGAACTGGGTTCGATCCTGATGTGAGTCAGAAATTTATATAATAT
>NC_089797.1:18027301-18041047 GCF_040412425.1 Macrobrachium rosenbergii | reverse complement strand
AACCCAGTTCTCTCAAATGAAAGGCAAGGGCGGTGCCCACTAGGCCATACAAGTCTAAAAGAAGTTGGAACCTGAGAGCATCTGCATCCAAGGAATTACCTGGGCAAGCTAACTGCTTGCATCCCAGCGAGTTTTCCCCAACTTCCCGACTCAGCTATGACCCAATTGACAGCATTTCATTCGAATTATCCCTTCTGAGTGAATAAGATAGAAATAATCAACACACAATCACGTGTGGAACAGAAATAAATTTCTGACTCACATCAGGATCGAACCCAGGTCTTTCAAATGAAAGGCAAGGGCACTGCCCACTAGGCCATACAAGTCTAAAACTCGCTAGTATGCAAGTAATTCCTTGGGTACAGATGCTCAGGTTCCAACCTCTTTAGACTTGTATGGTCTAGTGGGCACCGCCCTTGCCTTTCATTTGAGAGAACTGGGTTCTCTGATGTGATATATATATAGAAATTTATATATATATATATATATATATATATATATATATATATATATATATATATATAATTATATATATATATATATATATATATATATATATATATATATATATATATATATATATATATTTTTATATATAATATAGAATGTTTTTATAGAAAGAATATATTGATATGGAATGTGAAAGAAAGTATATAAACACCAAATCACATTGAACTGCACTAAACAGACACAAGAGCTTTGTAAACATTCTTCTAATTAAATCTTCTTGGTTTTGAACTACTTTAATGTTAATGAACTCTCGTACTTTAGACTTCCTTTTTCTACCAGGATATTTCGAACTGTTTGGGTCTTTACTCCTCACTTTTCAGTTTCCATCTTTCTTTCTCCAGAATAATTAGTCTGATAAGTCTATTTCCTTCTCTCCCAGCCTATTCAAAGATTGGCGCATTGTGGTATTTTTTGAAATGTTACAACAAAGCAGTTATGAAAACGAGTCTTCTCATTCAAATTAAATGAAAATAATGAATCATGAGAATGAATAAATGACCATTTACAGTAAAATTCACTATAAATGTAGCTAAAGAATCATACTTAAATTTTAAACATATCCTAATAGTCAAGCAGAGGGGTCGGCAACCGCGAGGGATTTCACTCTGCCCCGCCAACTTAATACCTGGACATTATCTAACAGATGTTACATAGTTTACGGAGTCAAGCTATCCCTAGAAAGGTTAATTCGTATCCTCCTCAGTCTTTCGTTTGAGTTTGTTGTCTGGTGGTAAAACAACTGTATTTATTTGTATTCGATGGGGATAAGTTATCGAACAATAAGCAAAAACAAGTGTCTCATTACATAATTTGTCATTTCTAAATGTATTTCATTTGTAGTAAGGAATTTGCATTTTTTGTTGATTGTATTAGTTGTATTCTGTTATTCCTGCAGTAAAATAGGAAACCTTGTTTAAAAAATGTTACACTAACTTCGTTGCTTTTTCTTTAAACCTCGAGACCAAGGTAGCCTTCTGGACAGAGCGGTCTGAGGTCCAGACAATTTATTATAGTACATTTTGATATCATGGCCCTCCTCAGAGACACTGCGCAGCTGTCTGGGCCGCTCTTTCCAAAAGGTTGCCGACCCCTGGTCTAGCATATTCATGTTTCACTCCCTAGTATTTCCATACACAGGACAGTCCTGAACATGCCTTGCCGATCCTATACTTATCATACTCGTTTCTTTTGTCTGTGAAACACAGGGAGAGTTCACATGCATATTGAAACCAATTACAAGACACTGAGGCTTTATTATATCATCGTTCAATATGTAGGGAAGACTTCCTGAGGTATTGATATAAATTTCTCCTGGCTTACATAAATACCTTAGATTGCGTCTTGTTGGGCTTCAGTTAGTGAAGCAAATGCAAGACGATTAATATTTCACACACTCGGCCTCTGAGTGTACGCAAAAATGCTTCAGAATACCATAAACAGTAGGCCATTGAAATCTGGAACCGTAGCTAACGTAATGAAAGAATATTATTAGATTTATTTATGTAGGGATATAATTTTTGATTTATTTATGTAGGAACATAATTTTAGATATACTTATGAAGGGATATAATTTTAGATATATTTATGTATGGACATGTCGGTACGGAAGCCCACTGTTTAACACAGAAAAGCTTTGTAAATACATTAGCCTCGCAAGCTAGAGAAAATTGTATTTGCAGAACAAGTTTCAGTGTGGCAAAATCGGGGGTTTTGAGGGAGCAAAGTTTAGTTAGTGAAGTCCCGCAGCAAGAGAAAAGGATCTCGGAACTCGAAGTTCAAGTCATAGCATTAAAACTGAGCGGCAAAGTTTAAACGCAACGCAGTCGACGCTCACCGCTGAAAAAATACCAGAGAAAAGAAAATGAGTTCAGAGACTTAATTGACCCTCCTGGAGTCCCTGGTGTCCCTGAGACTCCTCTGGAGGAGGTGGCTATCCCCTCCAATTAGGCACGAGAGCCACCCACTCACGAACAGAAGGGCGCCGAAACACGGGTGATTAAATATGTTTTGTATAAGGGAAAGAATGGAGTTTTTCATATTTCGTATTTTGAACCCGATGTTTTTCGTTACTGATGGGAACCATAATGATTAAAAAGAAATATCCTTCTATTGGGTATGTTAAGAAAGCTATGCAAACAGAAAGAGAAAAGGAAAGCCACGAGTTAATTTTAAAGGGAAACAAATAAATAAACAGGCCAGAGCACTTTTCATAAATACTGAATACAAGAATATTTTTTAAATTGAGATAAAAACACGTGAAGCAGGTAAAAAAAAAATTGAAAACAGAACTGCACCAAAAGCAAAAGTACGCAATTATGAACCGTCCTTCGAATTTTCAAAGTTGACACTACTTACTGGCAGTTGAATGAAGACAAGAGTATACCGCACTTAATCTGTCTGTAAGTTTAACATATACAGTCAATATTACTCTCAAAGTTATTGAAAAACAAAAAAATTCTAAACCGTACAGTTCTACTTCAAATTTGCAGAATACCTGTGACACTGAAATAAAAGATCAAGGTTGCATTCGATATAGATTAAATCAAAATTTATATATAATTGAAGTAAATGGGAATTTCACCAAAACATGTTTACCATTTGTAACTCCATATATAACTTGGGATGGCTTAATATAACAACTTTTCAGTGATTAAAACATAGACGAAAGAAGCAGGGCTCCGTAAAAATAAAATGGAAGATTATATATTGCAATTTTATCTTTTTTCATGGGTGTTGACATGATTTTCTTTAACCCAAGTCTGGGAAATTTTAATTTTATTTTATTAATGATACAGATCCTCCACTGTAGCAGAGAGAATATCACGGTTAGCACTGGTCTGGAAGTTTTCTTGAAATTAATAGGCAATCTCAAAGTAACTAGGTATTTTTCCTTAGACACATAGCTATAATTAAATCTCATATCCTTGATACTTTTTCACTTAAAAACTATACTTGTTAAAAAATGTGACAATTCATTAAAAATATGGAAGAAGGATTAATCCATATGAAAGACCCCTAACTGAATCAGGCTGCATGTAATCAAACTCTGTCCTCACTATCCTTTCCATAAATATGCATATATATATATATATATATATATATATATATATATATATATATATATATATATATATATATATATATATATATATATATATATATATATATATATATATATATATATATATATATATATATATATACATACACATGTATGTGTGTGTGTGTATTTGTATAAATATATTTATATGTGTGTGTGTGCATACGCAAGTATGTATTTTTTTTTATTTACAGCTGTTCTCATAGAATAAATCAATCAAGTTTGTCCCGATAGTCATTCAAGTGTAACACAAGCAAAAGACAAGCTCAAACTAAGTTGGCATAAATAACAATCACCCGTCGTGAAGAGATCTTTTCAGTTTAAAAAACTCGCATGAAAATCCGCAATTTTATTCTGCTTCCATTTTTCAAGAAAACCTAGTGAATGAGAGCAGTAACCTAAATATCAAACAATATCCTTTTCTGTAATCGATCCGACCAACCATCAGCTGTGATTCCGACAACCTCGTTCCTTAATCCATTATCAAGAGTCCCCCGTAGTTTAAATTGACACCTCCCAACTTTCTTTTTGAAGAAGAGGCATCGCGATGGTACGCATAATTAAAATAAAACATATTTGTCAGAATTTCTAAAACAGTTGACTGGCACTACTTCCTTAGTTGATATTTGAAATAATAGTAATTAAGGAAAATTTATCAGTTTTGAATATCATTTGTCTACAATAGAAAGGAATGTTTTTTTTTCAGATATGGAGCCAATTATGTACTTGAAATACTGGCACTCAAATGTATGGTTATTCATACGCCTGAATCCTTTAATCGATTTACTAGACGCTTGACTTGCCGCAAACTTAAGGCGCAAAGGACGAAAAACTTAAGAAAGAGTAAAACGAGAATTTTCAAGTAAAATCGATGATCTAAATATGGATCATCTATCTACGAGAAAATCAGGATAAATATTTAGTTTAATGAGAATGCATAGAATATGGCAGTTTTGATAGCATATTTCATCTCTTGAAATGACTAACAGACGACATATACAAACCTGGTGAGAGTCAAATCTTCACGAAATATCATTGGTGCAGTAACTTTTGGATACATTTTTCGAGTTTCCACATGGAGTACAAATTGAAAATTTGATTTTATTTCGACTTTCCTTCCGTGCTCTGTGACCCAGTTTTGCTTCGAATACAATCTAGACACCAGGTGCGCTATGTTTGGAATGTGGGGAGAGGGACTGAAAAGTGGAATCTTTTAATGACAACTAAATTTATTATTACTATTGTGAAGACAATTTTACCACAGTCTCTTTCACAGGTCCGTTTTATTGCTTATGTTTATTTCTGCAGTGAACTGGAATCATGCCATAATAGTCATGATTAATTAAATTTTTTTATTTATAATTAAGAAAAAAATACTTGTTATTTAACTATTATGTTCACTAAGTATTTGTTTTCCTACTTGAAACTCTCGGAATATGCAGCTGAAAATATAATAGCTTCAGTTTATCTTTTAGGGAATTGCTGAATTATAAATGCCTTCGTGGTGCATTTAACGTCAAAATTAATTCACAACACAACGCATAATCATTCAAGACGTGACTAAGATAATTATAGTTCCACAAGGAGCTACACAAATTCTTCAGCGAAAATAGGAACCAATGGTGACCCAACTGCCATACCATCTCCCTGGTCTTGTACACATGTCCATAATGTCAACTACGAAATCTCGTTTCTTAGACTATATTTCAAAGAGCATCTCTTGCCCTTTTTACCTCTCAAAGAGAATTGATGCCCTTCGACGATATTTCATCGTTCTCCCTAAATGTCTTCAAGTTTCAAGGATTGTTCATGTGGTTTCGTTACATGTCGAAAAAAATACTTCTTTCAGGAATCAGCTCACAACAGTTGAGGCGACCTTGCATTCTTTTATCAAAATAAGTTTGGTGTTAGAACCCTCCTCTTACTGGCAGACTTCCTGGCTCAAAGAAACTCTTAAGCAAATTTATGCTGAGATTCGTTGTCTATAGACATTAAGTGTCCAAAACGTAATTTTGAAAATCGTGAAGGATACACTCGACGATAGCTGAAAGTCAGCAACAATTATCAAACGTGTCTTAGTCATCACACCTGAAAATTTTCAGCAATGATGAACCATTTAAATTTATGGCAAAAATTAAATCCTATACAATCCATCCGAAATACTTTCTTAAACTACGGGCTGTCTTTCGGTTTCATTTACAATTCATTTACAGACTTTCTCTTCACTCTATGAAATAAATAGGTTGTAAGTCCAAACTAAACTCAGTAGTTGCTTAAAAATGCCGTAGAGTTGTGAAAAAGCTGTCGCGACTAAAGACCAAGAAATGGAAGAAAGAATTTTGCGTATTTTTCACCAGAAACTTACGCATGAAAATCGGAAAAAACTCCGACGTTATGAAGATTACTGATTGAAACTAATATATATATATATATATATATATATATATATATATATATATATATATATATATATATATATATATATATATATATATATATATATATATATATATATATATATATATATATATATATGAACAGTTTTATATCTGAATGATTTGAACTACTTAAGATTGGATGTACTTAACCGAGATGACAAATATAGGATACTCCACCAGGAAAAGGCGCCCAGACTTTCAGCAGAGACAAGTGGAAGTAACTTTCAGATACATAAAAACTGATTAGTTTCCAGGGACTCTTTCCTGATAATATCTCAAGATCAGCAATTGTAGACGAAGGTAGGTTATCTCACAATGGAGTATGAACCTCTTTGTGTGGATGGAGGTTCACCTTAAGGAAAAATAGAAACAGATGCTTTAATCAAACAGAAACATGAATATGAGAAGATTTCTGATCGAAATGGTTATTGACGAATAGCTGAGAAGAGAAGGGGAAACAGAGCCCTAATGGAAACGCCTGGAAATTGTAGGGGAGTATATATTGCATTCTCAACTTTAACAAATATATAAAGAGGTTGGAGAGGAATCCAAGCATAGTTTTCATAAGGCCAGGGGTCAAAGTTTAGATAACAGGAGAATAATCAGCCTCTGTGAAATCCCTTAAAGTTATCAAAAGTGATATTAAGGGATTCTAAAAAGTTCCGTATTAAATATTTCAAAGATATTAAACTAACATCAATTACAAGAAAGTAGATTTTATCATATCATGAATGTATTTTCCTATCTTTACTTTTCTTTTAAGCCTTCCCAGCCAATATATTTAACATATTTGCAAGGCTCAGTCATTGCACTTCAAAAACAACCGGCATGCTGAAAAGTAATTCAGCTACAACAACGAAGAGCGCAAAGTAAACATTATTATTACCGACGGATAGAGACAAGCGTTCGTGACCCTCTTGCACTGAGAGTAAATACGAGAGCTGGGAATGTTGAAGTTTTTGGGTGTAAAGTGACTAGGGGAGCCTGCCAGAGGGGAAATGCCTTTCATTGGGTTGGCCCAAAGATGTTGCGCAACAGAGATATGTTCCTTATTGAAAAATGAGGTAAAATTTATTCACTGGATATACTGAAATGATAAGGTTGACGGCTAGTTTGAAAGGAGTTTTCTCAATAAATGAATATTGGATTCATAGTACGATTTCATTTTCAGATACAATACTTCTATATCAGTAATTCTGCCCTGTAGCTATTTTCTAACACTGGGTATTTATTAATACATATGAATTTAAAGTTTAGTGACAATAAATATAAATAAAAGGTTAGACAGGAATGCAAATATTGTTTTCTTAAGACCAGGGATCAAAGTTTAGATAGCATAATAATATCCGGCCTCTGTAAAACCCCTTAAAGGCACATTGTATGAGGGAGCTGAGATTTGATTATGTCTGTTTTCAGCAATTCATCTTGACATTTTCGGTACTTGAGGTTCATATAACTTGATAAAGTTATGTCCAAAATATCTTTGTATTTACGCGCATTAATTTCCCTATATGCAAATAAGCAATTAGTACAAGAGCCAATTCCGTTGAAAATATCCTTCCTCAAAACACTCACGCAAGACATCACCACATAACTCCGTCAATTCCCATCATCTTGCTGTTCTTCATCATCTTACTTACCAAATTGCTCATACTCATTCTCTCGTTCATATGTTTTCAAACTAACCTCAGTGCTTTCCACTGTTGTGTTACTCGTTACTGAACGACATACTTGAAAAATGATCAGTTATGTACGTCAGCTATAATTTTCTTCTAGTCTGTGAGCTCAGTATTTAAATACGTTTTATGATAAGTGAAGCAAATTAAAACACAAGGATAAAGTTAGCTGTCTGTAGAACATATTTTCTTATGCATTCCCATTTCAACAATAATACGTTATGCGTTGACTTCCAATAATTGGGTTACCAACGTCTTGCAGAGTTAGAGTTGTGATAACTTACACATCGCTTGAAGCCCTGGTTTGGTCACATCTACTTCATATTTAGACCTCAACTGCTGTTGTTATGCCTAAGTTAAGATGAAATTTGCCAGTTCTTTTGTTTATAGTTTATTCGCTTTATTTCATTTTATAAAACCGCAATACGGTGAAGTGCGTCCCTTAATTACTGATCGAAAAATGTCTTAAGCGTTATACTGACATATGCCTTTTCTTAAAGAATCTAACTTCCACATGACATCTGGACCATGGAACTCTTTTAGAATTTTGCTCTTTTTTAACGTTTAAGAGAAGAGATGTGTGCAGTCGTTAAATGCATACTTGCTTAATCCATTGTTGTTTAAAGGCCATAATTGTAGCTAGTAAGAGTTATGGACACCTATGTTCTGATACCACATAATGGGAAGTCCTAATGATCAGCACCATTGTCCTTTTAACAACATCATGCATAAAACTCTGGACTGGCTGTAGAGTACGCTAGAAACAAAAACGGAAATTACAATAGATTTTTCAATCCATCTTTCAGTTTTTTTCTGGTTTGTTTTTACAGAGCTTTGAAAGGGCTTAGATGAAACTTTGTATGAAAAAAAGTCAGTGGGAAAAAATGACTGTGGAAACAGATAATGGAATTTCCGTCAGATCTGACAAACAATAACGTTTCCTGTGACTTCAACCTATGTTATCACAGTTTATTGAGTCATTTATA
This sequence comes from Macrobrachium rosenbergii, assembly GCF_040412425.1. NCBI lineage: Eukaryota > Metazoa > Arthropoda > Malacostraca > Decapoda > Palaemonidae > Macrobrachium > Macrobrachium rosenbergii. The sequence continues at coordinate 18,032,337 of NC_089797.1, read as the reverse complement.
TTTCATTCACGTGCATAAATCAAAATCTCTACCACTTTCCAATCACTCTTACTTAATGTAATTCCTTTTTTCCGTTAATCATTACTTACATCACTTCACGTATCTATACCGATTCAATTTGTTTGGTATCTAAAGTATTACAAAACAGTAAATCAACTCTTCAACTTTTCATCTTTCCACGTTTAACGGAAATTTTTTTTTTTATCATTACTTGCATCACTTTACGTGTACATGTTACAGTAATACTGTGAAACCAGGGATTTCACAAAATCCCTGAAATTTTCATGGAATTCGTGAAATCACTAATTTACCTGGGGACATTTGATCCCCGAGGAGCTAATAACTAAACACAGCGAAACATTGATTCATCTACCAATTCATTTATCACTTATAATTCCCCTTCGGTTATATTCCCCAAGTAGCGTAAACCGGATACTAAACGAAATTTGTAGCTTCATGATTGTATATGAATCACGGTGATGTGATAAATATATATATATATATATATATATATATATATATATATATATATATATATATATATATATATATATATATATATATATATGTCTGTGTGTGCATGTATGTATGTATATATGTATTCTGTATATATGCCTCTTCTGCAGTTGTAAGGATAAATTTCCCTTATTCTTTAATTGTAATGAAGTACTGAGGAATATTTTAGTAAATCAGAAATGCATTTGAAATAGCTTGATCCATATCACCTAAATACGCTCCGTTGATATGAGCATCATTATATCATTTCTGGCATCGAAATATCAGCCATCAAGAAATCCAATTCGAGAGTCAGCTCATTTACTCTAATCACAATGATAAAAATGGAGCTGTAAATATCCTCCCCTTCAAAAAACGTAATCCCTTAAGCCTCGCGTTGATATCAAATATTATCCTGGATTTTAAGCTGAAGATTTTGGAAGGGAAAGTTTTTTTTTTTTGTGTCGGCAATCATTGATGATGTCTGAATTCTTCCTCATTTCCTGATTCTCTCTCTCTCTCTCTCTCTCTCTCTCTCTCTCTCTGTCGCTTCGTATAGGTGTCACAAGACTGTTTTACAAGCAAAAGTATTCTGTTCCATGCACTGTATTCCGTGTCTTCGAGATATTTATAACCACTTGTCTTTTTTCTTGTAAAGTAAGTGATAACACAAAATAATTATGGAAATATACCCAATCTGGCCCAATCTCATTGTTCATTTTTCCTTATGCATACTCCTATCTCCATTCTATTTATATTGTGGTTATTCTCCATATGTTTCCCATATTAATAACTCCTGCTTATTTGTCTGTTTATCGATTTTCTTAAACACACGTGCACCAGACACCTAAATATTCTAAGGGCGCTAATTCCATTGTCATACTTGTTCAGGCATCCTGTACTATCCTTTATAATAGACCTTAAGACTGCTTAAGTATGGAATTCCAATTCCATGGGTCTCCTTATTTCTGTGAATTATTAAAAATAGTGGGATTTTTGCCACAGGTAATCCATTATGGAAGTGAATGAGAACAAATACCATATCTGTTATCAGATGTTACCTCCCCTGCACACTTCCAAAATTTTCTATTAGACTGCCCATGAAAATGAATAGCAGTAAAAGTTAAGAATACCTTAGTTTAACCAGACCACTGAGCTGACTAACAGCTCTCCTAGGGCTGGCCCGAAGGATTAAACTTATTTTACGTGGCTAAGAACCAATTGATTACCTAGCAACGGGACCTACAGCTTATTGTGGAATCTGAACCACATTATACCGAGAAATTAATTTCTCAAGATTACAATTCTGTAATGGAAAGAGAATTTAAATTTTCACTCTTGTATTCGGATTTAAGAATCTCAATTGAGGAACGGAAACAGAAATAGTAAATGGAATGGCCAAAAGGTAGTGGCACTTTGGCTTTTATATTCACATTAACACAAACACACGAGCATGCACCTCACACAGACACACACATATATAAACTAGTATATATATATATATATATATATATATATATATATATATATATATATATATATATATATATATATATATATATATATATATATATATATATATATATATATATATATATATATATATATATATATATATATATATATATATATATATATATATATATATATATATATATATATATATATATATATATATATATATATATATATATATATATATATATATATATATATATATATATATATATATATATATATATATATATATATATATATATATATATATATATATATATATATATATATATATATATATATATATATATATATATATATATATATATATATATATATATATATATATATATATATATATATATATATATATATATATATATATATATATATATATATATATATATATATATATATATATATATATATATATATATATATATATATATATATATATATATATATATATATATATATATATATATATATATATATATATATATATATATATATATATATATATATATATATATATATATATATATATATATATATATATATATATATATATATATATATATATATATATATATATATATATATATATATATATATATATATATATTATATATATATATATATATATATATAATGTGGCCTTGTAATATGTATATTTTTCTTTAATTTTGATATGTTTGCTCTTATATTTGTCATGTGTTGTGTGTAGTCATAATGATTGTTGAATACCAAGTATCAGATCTCAAAAGAGTTTAGAACTAAAAATATATTTTTGCTGTTAGGGTGATGTTTACTCAGGTGTCCAGCCAGGGTATTTTCCCTTTTGAAGGGTCGTCTCCTTATCCACTTGAACTGTCATCGAAAGAGATATGGGATGACAGGTCTAGATAATAGTGGTTGCCCCAAAAGGCTCTGGTTTGAACAAGTGTTAAGTCCTGAAATCCCCTGTCAACTACAGAGATATGTGATGACAGGTCTAGATAGACCTTTTGACCCAGGGGAAAAATCCCTTGTTATTTCCCCTTCAGCCAGGGAACATTCCCTTTTATTTCCCCTTCTCCAGGGAAAATTCCTGGACCCGTTTCCCAAAATGCCTTAGTGGTAACATAGGTTTCTTCTCATTGTAGAATCTGGGACACTGGCATTAGCCTGTGAGAGACCATTTGAGTTGGTCAGGTTCTCTCTCTCTCTCTCTTACCATCTCTTTCTTCAAAAGAGAGTAATTTTTAGCATAATATATTTTTGTGGTCACTAGTAATAATATTTCCCTTTTTGAGATCTGAGTGTGGTAAAAGTATATTAGAGGTGTAATGGCACCTCTTGAAAAGTGTGTTTTTGTGAATTTTCCAGAGGTGTGCACAAGCTTGTGTAAGGTAAAGTTAATTTTACTTATTATTACAATGCTATAATAAGGCATATTAGGGAGATTTTGCCTTAGAGAAATTATTGTTGATAAATCTTTTGTGGATTTTTTTTACGTTCTTGTGTTTGCAATTTCTTAATTTTGCCCAATTTTTATGTTGGTGATTTAACAATTATTTATTTAGCATTTTGCATATTTTTGATACTTTAATATTGCATACTTGATTGGATTTTTATTTATTAACCCTTTAACGCCGAAGCCCTATTTACAAAAACGTCTCCCGTATGCCGGCGGCGTTCGGTGAGTTAGCGCTGAAGCGGAAAAAAAGTTTTTTTAAAAATCACAGCACGCTTAGTTTTTAAGATTAAGAGTTCATTTTTGGTTCATTTTTTTTTGTCATTGCCTGAAGTTTAGTATGCAACCATCAGAAATGAAAAAAAATATCATTATCATGTATAAATATTGGAATATATGACAGCGAAAAAAAAACTCGTATATAATTGTATACAAATCGTGCTGTAAGCAAAACGGTTAAAGCTAATGACTTAATTTTTTTTAGTTGTATTGTACACTAAATTGCGATGATTTTGGTATATAACAAATTTTAAAATGATCAAAGCAACACAGAAAATATTATCACAAAATGATGCATGAATTCGTAACGCGCAGACGTAAAAATTTTTTTTTTCAAAAATTTACCATAAATCGAAATAGAGACTTCCCGTTCGTTGAAAAATGAAGCTAATTGATTGAATATTACTAGACTGTAAGTGTTTTAGCTTACAATTGCAGTTTTCGATCATTTCGGTCGAGTTAAAGTTGACCGAAAGTCGAATTTTTTCTATTTATTGTGATTTATATAGAAATATTTCAAAACTGATAAAAGCTACAACCATGAGTTATTTTTTGTTGTATTGTAAATGAAATTGCGCACATTTTCATATATAAAAATTTATGTAACGACTAATATAAAGCGGTGCAAATATTACGACAACGAGACGAAAGAATTTCTGAGATGTTCGGCCGAGTTACCGCGCAGATGTAAGAAAATTTTTTTTTTTAAATTCACCGTAAATCGAAATATTGTGCTAGAGACTTCCAATTTATTGCAAAATGAAGGTAAACGATTGAATATTACTAGAATGTAAGAATTTTAGCTTACAATTGCGTTTTTTTACCATTCCCGTCGAGTTAAAGTTGACTGAAGGTTGAAATTTTGGCAGTTATCGGGATTTATGTGAAAATATTTCAAAACTGATAAAAGCTACAACCATGAGCTAATTTCTGTTGTATTCTACATGAAATTGCACACATTTTCATATATAAAGTTTATGTAACGACTAATGTAAACGATGCAAACATTACGACAACATGACGAAAAATTTCTGAGATGTTCGGCAGAGTTTCCGCGCGCAGACGTAAGGAAAAAATTTTTTTTTTTTCAGAAATTCACCATAAATCGAAATATTGTTCTAGAGACTTCAAGTTTATTGCAAAATGGAGGTACATGATTGAATATTACTAGAATGTAAGAGTTTTAGCTTATAATTGTGTTTTTTTACCATTTCGTTCGAGTTAAAGTTGACCAAAGCTTGAAATTTTGGCAGTTATCGTGATTTATATGAAAATATTTCAAAACTGATAAAAGCTACAACCATGCGTT
>NC_089797.1:17939801-18017301 GCF_040412425.1 Macrobrachium rosenbergii | reverse complement strand
ATATTTTAATAATATTAGTGTCCCATATATATATATATATATATATATATATATATATATATATATATATATATATATATATATATATATATATATATATATATATATATATATATATATATATATAGCCTGAGCACCCTCCCCTATTCCTGTTTACTTCCTAACCTTGTTTACTCTTATCAAACTTTCATCCTCTGGACTTTACTACTGAAGGTATTCTATTCTTGTTTTATCATTGTCATTTCTCAGTCTTTAAAGCATTTTAATTTTGTACGCTCTGTTGTAAGTTTTAATTATTGTTTTTATATCTTTTTAGCCAGAAAAGATGGGATGTGGGTGATCCCGAAGCGCAGCTACTAATAAATATGTCAATGATGAGCTAACTGTTCATCCTATCCATACATCCTACTATGAGACTGTTTGGCATACATCCTAAGTATGAATATATATATATATATATATATATATATATATATATATATATATATATATATATATATATATATATATATATATATATATATATATATATATACACTATACATACATATATATATATATATATATATATATATATATATATATATATATATATATATATATATATATATATATATATATATATATATATATACTGATAGATAGATAGATATGGTAGACAGATAGGCATAGACAAATATTGGTAGGTGTTACAGAAAGCGAAGTCGAGCCTTCAAATGTTCATAGGGAGTGGGGAGTGACTTGAAAGCGTAAAATCCAAGGTTCCCAAACAACAGAATACATATGTACACTAAAGAGAGAGAAAATGTTGAGGAAGTGAATTTGTTACATTATGTAACGGTTCAGAGCATATGAAAAAGAAACTTGATGGAAATCGTGCTGAGAGGATGGTGACTGGAGGTAGATTTGACCGTAATTTAATTAGGGCAGGAGTTAAGTAGAAGGACGTTCATCTTGGAGAGGAAGGGGTTAAAATAGAGCTGCAAGGACAATTAAGCCAATGAGTTTGATAAGGAGAAATTAAGACAAAAATGAGTAAATGGAGAGATGAAATATGAAGAAATTCAGTTCTGGGTCAATGGAGGTAATGAAAGGTGAGAGGCACAAATGAGTGAAACCAAAGCTCATGAGGAAAAGGTTTTATTGGAGATCTCGGTAGAATGATTTCTCCTGTGTCTAAGAGTAAAAGTTACAGAGGGGACTGTAAGGATTATGAGCAAAAGTTCACTTAATATACCAATGAAAGTGTATAGCAATTACTTTCATGGAAAAAGTAATCAAAAGACGGGTTTGGTAATGTAAAATGCGTTTTTAGACAGGGAAGAGGATGTGCGGACTAAGTATTTGTTAAGAAGCATTTATGTGAAGATTTTAGAATAAAGACAATGAACTACAAGAAGCATATATGAAACCTGAGAAACTTTATGATCAGAACACGATGAACAAGGTTTGAAGGATGTATGGTATAGACGGTAAACTAATGAGTGCGGCAAAAAAGTACATATGTTGGAAATGCGTCATTTTGGCTCTTTAATTATAATTCTAAGCATGGCAGGATACAAGAAGTTAGAGAAATAACAGTAGATGGAATTTTGTAGGATAAGAAGGGGCTTTAATTGAGTGTGGACTGTAATAGTAAAGAACAACTACAGATAATAGTGAGAATTTTAACCTGTCTATATGAAGAGTTTAATACACTACACACACACACACACACACACACACACACACACACACACACACACACATATATATATATATATATATATATATATATATATATATATATATATATATATATATATATATATATATATATATCCAAACTAAAACGATAATGCTATCTTTTTGGCAGCATCTCATGCAATTTTGTTTCTTCTTCTTCCTCAACATTATCTTTCTTCTTCCTACAATACATTTACATAATTTTCTAGGAAAAGGAAGAAGTTTTAATCCAACGGAACATTTTCTTTTATGTAAAATATTTATTTTTTCTAAACCTCTGGCTTTGTATAGCCTACATGTTCATTTTCTATTGTATCTATGATTCTAAAATTAAATCATCTTAAGCGAATATAGACATTCACCTGCTATGCCAACGTAGTTTTTAATGAAGCTTACTAACTCATGCACTAACTTATCTTTGTATGTTTCGTAAATGTTTATTTTGACTACACTTCTTAGTTTTCTGTAAAAGGAAACTATTGAGATGGCTATTTGTCTGTCCGTCCGCACTTTTTCTGTCCGCCCTCAGACCTTAAAAACTACTGAGGCCAGAGGGCTGCAAACTGGTAAGTAGATCATCCACCCTCCAGTCATCAAACATACCAAATTGCAGCCCCCTATCCTCTGTAGTTTTTATTTTATTTAAGGTTAAAGTTAGCCATGATCATGCGTCTGGCACCGCTATAGGTGCCAACAACACAGGCCACCACCGGGCCGTGACTGAAAGTTTCATGAGCCGCGGCTGAGAGTTTCATACAGCATTATACGCTGAACAGAAAACTTGATTGCGGCGAAGAAACTTTGGCGCAATGTTTACTTGTTATCTTTCATAAACAGTTTAAGTTTTTTTTTATATACAAAATTTAGGCCTCTTTTGAAAAGACAGTAAAAGTTAATAACAGAAGTACTGCCGAAGGGATTTCATGTAAAATACGAATCTTATCTAGCACGCATTCAAATATAATGAACAAATCGACTAAAATAATCGTTATTATTTGTAAAAATGAATCTCATAATGATTAGATACAGAAAAGTTTACATAAATTTGAAAAAAAATATAATAAATATATATATATATATATATATATATATATATATATATATATATATATATATATATATATATATATATATATATATATATATATATATATATATATATATATATATATATTTATAATACATAAACATTAACATAGCAGAGTTAAAAAGTGGATTAAAATCTATTGAATCTGGTATTTCCGTTTAACTTCGTAAAATATCGCTGAATTGTGCAACGTATTTCCAAAAATGAAGAACGGAAGAGGTGCCCATAATGTGATGCTCATTTTTTTCTTTTTGTTTGATGAAACTACAGGATATCTCCTGAACATCGAAAAAAAATAGAGACATGATGTTAAGAAAGAAAATTTTACAGCTGTTATTGCTTCTATTAGTATCGATATCATTATTTCTTACGAATAACATACACATATGGGAAATTTTAACTGACAACCGCTTCGTCCCTTGGGGGTTACGAACGGTCTCCTGGCTTTAGTTATCTTTGGTAAACAATGAGACTAGAGTGAATAAAAGTTATTTTTTTTTAATTCAGTTTTCCGAGGTAATATTGCAAATTTAAAACTCTCTCTCTGTTACTTCTTGTGGTGATCTTTGCTAAGATTTTCACTATCTGCGTTGTATGTATCCTGTAATCACACTCGATTTTTACTTATTTTATGCCTCTTTGTATAGCAATTGAGACAGGCTTTACTTTTACCGAGCAGATTAAAGCTTCGCTTAATAGTAATGTGTTCATTCATTATAATTAACCGTTAAAGACTAACTTAAAGACACGGTTTTCAAGGAAGGGTTGAAGTGTTGTCTCCTTGGTTTGGAAGACAGTGGAGATGTTTTCATTACAGGTGCGATATAGGCAACATAGCTGTGTTAGAGAGAATGAAAACCTCTCCTGAACATTTAAACTTATGAACTATTTTCGTTTTCTATTCCAGCCTCTTCGAGGGGAAGAGTGGTTTCCCATAATTAATGACATCATCAACTTGAGGTAGCTTGGAATTCTTAATGTTGCCTCTCCTGGGGATATCTGGGGAAAACCTTTCGACTCTCTTTTAATGACTTTGTTCTTTCTTTGGCAGCAAATCTTTATGTTATTTGGTAACATTCTTGGTTTTCCCATTTCCTCCCGATTCAGTTTTTCATAATAATGGCTTTCATAATAGTCAGCTCTGAAAATGTGGCTATTTTTCATCTGGTTTATTTGTTTGTTTAAACATGTAATTAATATAATTTAGAACCTTTAGCTTTTTGTCTTTTTTCGACATGTTTTGTTCTTGTTCTGCAATAAGAAAAGATCATTAAGGTTATATACTTTTCAAACTCTAAATGTTTTATTCTTATGTAGTTTGAATAATTTCCGATTAAATTGTTTTAAGTAAGAATGAATTACTAAGGCTGTATTATCGTTCATTATTGAATTTTTTTTCTAAATTTAAATGATTTTCCTCTTCGTAAGTAAAGTTTCCTCACAGATGCAAATTCACTTACTGTATTCAGTGTACCTTGAAAATATGTAGCAATTGCACAAAAAAACTCATAACTTAACTTTTCATTTTTGTCTCTTTCTGATGAACCTCTTGTCTAGATATCACATGATTGCTTGGACAATCTCTCTCTCTCTCTCTCTCTCTCTCTCTCTCTCTCTCTCTCTCTCTCTCTCTCTCTATCTCTCTCTATATATATATATATATATATATATATATATATATATATATATATATATATATATATATATATATATATATATATATATTTATATATAGACTTATTCTGTGCATTAATACAATTACTGGCAGGACCTCATTAAAACTGGATGTTATCTAGTGGAGATATTTATTTATGAAAAGTTACAAGCTTTCTAGGACTAACAGTCCTCATTACCAAGTATCCGTAGAATAACCGGACACTTAGTCCAGCTGTATTCATATGTGTATGGGGGAGTGGATTAAAGTCCTTGTTTATCCAATTCTGTATGCTGCCTTCTTTAATCCTTTGATTATCTTTTTTTCTCCTAGAAAACACAAATAAACTAAATGAACAAACTAAATTCACAATGGAAGAAGAGGAGGTTGAAATTCCTTCCTTGGATGTACTGTTAAAGAGGGAAGGGGAAAATTTAAAATTCACAATACACAGAAAGAAGAAACACACCAATTCATATATACATATGTTCGAGTCATAGTAAAGAAATTAAAATAGGATTTGTAATCCCAAATTCTTAGACGAAGAGCTGGAATACCTGAGGGAGAATTTTAGGAGATTAGGATACCCTAAGTACTGGTGGGGACGGGCACACATTGAGGCAAGAAAAAACTCTTTTGGGGAGAGGGAAGGGATAGAAAAGGAACATTTGAAAGGGAAGAACATAATTACTGTCTCAGACAACAACACTATTACATCCATCACCCATCATCGGGAGGCCAGATAATTTCAAATTGATAGGCAGTTACAAAAGCACCAATAGGAATAAAATAGTTAGAAACAAAGTTGGTAGAGGGGGGAAGAGGTGAAGGGGGATATATATGGCAGCATGTCTAGACTGTTAAGAGAGTTACTTTGGCGAAAGTGGCAAATCCTGCAAAGAACGAGGAAAACAACTTATACAAAACATAAGGCACTGCAATCAGACTGGGAAAATATGATTTTTTTTTACAGGAACACTAACAAAATGACGAGACTGATTATAGAAAATTCCTTCATAACATGGCCAACAGTGTAATGGCAGGCAATATTGGAAACGGATTTGGAGATAGCCTATCAAGAAAAAAATCGTATACACCTTAGTAGACAAGAATACATACAAAAACACAAGAGATCATATGGATAATGCACAGTGCACACCACCAAGAAGCCACTGGTAGAGAAAGGCCAAAGTCACGAGGGCGGGGCCACACAGGGAAAGGAGGGTAATCAAAGGATTAAAGAAGCCAGCATATGGAACCAGAAAAACAAGGGCTTTAATCCACTCCTCCATATACAAAAAAATACAACTGGACTGTGTCTGGTCATTCTACAGATACTTGATAATGAGGACTGTTAGTCCTAGAAAGCTTGTAACTTTTCATGAATAAATATCTCCGCTAGATACCTGTCGTCCAGCTTTAATGAGGTCCTGTCAGTAGTTTATATATATATATATATATATATATATATATATATATATATATATATATATATATATATATATATATATATATATATATATATATATATATAAATATATATACATGTGTGTTTGCATGTGTACATATGTTTGTGTATGTATATGAAATTTCACAGAATGATTCAACTAATGAAGAAAGATCAATCTCAGTAGACCTCAAAGTAGACTTCAGTGCCCACGGATTATTTCAGCTAACCCGATTTATTTCATACTTAAAGCACATTACATCGCATAAGAATTATGGTTATATCCTTTACAATTCCCAGCTTCACATTTTTAGATGAAATCTTTTTCACTCTATGCATGTCCCTATTAATTCTCAGTTGGTGCTATAATATTTTACATTCTAATGAACATATTTGTTAGTAAAGTGTCTCAAGACTAGAAATCCCATATTCAAGCATACTTGCAGACATGGAAATATTTTATTGCAGATACAGACATGGAATGTTTTGCTCAGGGAGGAAAAAATATAACTGTATCCGTGTATATATATATATATATATATATATATATATATATATATATATATATATATATATACATATATATATATATACACACACATACATTCTTAAATTCTTGTTTTCTTTGTCTTAATTGACTAACTGAAAAGACATTCACATTTTTAATCGTATCACGGGTTCCTTTCAAGATGGGGCAGCACCCCACTCCTTTGCACCATCCCTTATTTTTACTATCACATTTGCTCAATCATCCTTTCACTCTGCTGGCTCTTATTGAGACTTCCCCATCTAATTTTAGCTTCTTTCCAAGCAATAAGACCTTTTTCACTGCCACACGCGTTCCGATATGATCAACAACATTCTCCCTGAATATTCTTCTTAGCGAATGTGGTGCCTTCATAAATCCTTAATATTTTCCTGTAGGGAAGGCTTAGCTCTGCGCTTAAATAATTAAGACGGCCGGTGTTGTTTGGAAGCTCAGGGTGAGTCATCACTGAGGTAATTGTTGACTTCTTACAATAGGATTATTTTCAGATTCTCCTTTCGTTCGACATTTAATACTAGTTTTATCTAGTATCACTGGATGAAACACTGTAATATGCCTTTTTGCACTAAATTTAGGAATCTATATTTTATTATAATTTATAATACCTAGACCAATCAATAGTTCTGTACTCAGGCGGATCTGTTTCTTCAAGGGTTTTGAACATATATATTTGTTCTTGCTTATAATAATTGTTGTTAAACCACAGTGATTCATTTTCAAAACTGTCATTGGTTCGACGACGAAAAGATTCTTTTCAGCGATATCGAATGATGGCGAGTATTCATCTCCTTATCTATTATAGAGTTCTTGTATTATTATTAATCCTGACCATGACCCATCAGCAGTTGTTAGACAAAGTCTCTCCTTCCATTTCCACTATTCGGCAATGATGGAGTCAAATAATTCAGTCTTGTAATTCATCCATGCTGCCAAGGATAGGTAAATGCCACGTTATTCATCCCAATACAAAGATGCCATCCGTTTTGCGACTCGCCAAGATTCCTTTTATTTGCAAGCTTTGGATGCTATCACTAGAAGTGGAATTCAAATGAAAAGCAATGATACTGTTGATCTTCCCCAACGCCTTGTTTTTAGTCTCATGAACCCATTATAATTACTCAGTGTTTTTTTTTTTATTTACATCATACTCACCCTAAACAGAGTTAAAAGGCGTGGTAAGATTTTGAGGGCAAGCTTACCGGTCCCTTAAAATCAATCAAATGCCCAGCTTCTATTTACGCGTAAAGGAAAATATATTGGAATTAGTTTGACCTGAGGAACATTTGTTATAATCTTTGTTTTAATCTGTTTTAGATATAAAGATAAAACTCTCACTTTGCAATTCATTTACAAAAATGTCTTATATCGATACCAGAAAAGAAGTCGGTTTCAAAAGCAGCTTGCCCACACTTAGTGCTCACCATTTAAGATCAATTCACTGCCCCTTGTGTGAAATAATAATTAATCATGGACAATTCATCCATTTGTTTGAAGCCTGAATTGAAGTTATCCATTCAGTTGCTTCATATTACATTTACGTAACGAATTGTTTTAGATCCTTGTTGTTTTTTTCGTTCCGTTTTCATTTTATTCTATAAATATATCAAAACTATCGAACTTAGGTACTAAATAATATTATTTTAGTAGGGGCTATAAAATATACACTTATAATTCACCTTTTATCCGATGCTTTGGTAAAACAGCCGCCGAAAAGCCGTGTTTCATCGGCTCTTCCCTAGTAGTATTACTAAGAATAATATGCTTGTTGCACTAAATTTAGAAATATATATATATATAGTACCTATCCATCGGAATTTGTTTTTGGTCGGATCTGGTTTTTAACATATTTGTTCTATGCTATAATATAAACCGTGGTTCATTTTCATATTATTGGTTCAACGATAAAAATACTCAGCCGATTGCCATATATTCATATATATCTGGGTATTCTTGCATCATATAGTCCAGACACGACTATCCTTGCATGCATAATCTCTATCACGTTCACTACGGCAATGATGGAGCCGGGGAAATGGTTTTCCTCCTATATGTCGGAAGGTAAATATATATATATATATATACGGTATATATGGCGAGAAATATATATAACGCCTATATATAACCATATTATTGTATATATATAATATCAACGATAGTTTAAAGGCGTGGTATCGTCATATATCCCTATATATATATATATTATTTTACGCGTATATATATATGATATTTTATAATCGGCAACCCTATATAATATATCTATATTTGCATTCATAAAAAAATCTAAATTATCGGTTTCATTTCGTTACCATTTGAGATAACAAATTGCCTATATGAATAATCAGTCATGGAAATTCATCCTTTTTATTTGAGATAATTGAAGTTATTATTATTGTATATTTATATTTATAATACGTTTTGTTAACCATGGAAAAATATTTTATATATAAATAATATAAAATTATATATATATATATATATAAAAAAAAAAAAAATATATATATATATAATATATATATATATATATATATATATATATATATATATATATATATATATATATATATATATATATATATATATATATCTTCTAATCTGACCTCCTCAGTTGTGAAGTACATATTTCATATCTGAGCACGCTACCAAACAAATCGGTATGCACTTCATGACATAATCATGAGGAAAGTGGCATTGACAAAAATGGAGCGGGAAGGAAGTAATTTAAAAACCTCCCCGAGGCAAAGCACTTAGCGTGAACTTGTGGCATTTTACACATAGTGGAAAAATCCTGCAGGAGAAAATGGCTGAAAGTAATAATTAAACTACAAGTTTCGGTGGGTGGACGGAGATTCTTCAGGCTGAAAGGAATTATTGCAATCTGTTGTTTTCGTTGCTCTCTCTCTCTCTCTCTCTCTCTCTCTCTCTCTCTCTCTCTCTCTCTCTCTCTCTCTCTCTCTCTCTTCCCTATTAATACGCAGTATCTAGTAGTATTTACTCACAAATTATACCAAATGATAAGTAGCCAAAAGCATTATTTTAACTTCTTTTCGCTATTTACGTGGAAATTTTGATGCAGTACACCCTACCCCTTTCCCTATAAGTCTGCCGTTTTGAAAATCAGCAAGGGAAAGGAAATTCTCCTGCCACAATGATTCCGGTTATGAAATTCCATGAAATCCTCTTCTTAAACTGGAGAATCTTGTTAAGATGAACATCAGATTATTACCATATTAGTAGAAAACATTAATCATGTTCACTTTTACTAGTAAAACATGATAAATATATGTAGTATTCAATCTCAGAAAAAATGTTCACCTTCATTAGTAATGATTACAAAACAACTGAGCGACGAAAGGGAAAGACCTGCGAGGAACAAAGAGGACGGTCTGAGAACGCCCTTTGAGAGAAGCCCAGAAGCCGTAGGGAATAATCACTGATTTCTTTATAGCTAAGAAAATTGTTTGGTGTTATGTCTCGATAAAGTGGAATCTTCAGTGCGAGAAAATCGTAGCTCCTATATGTTGTATGACCATTTATTTAAGATATATCTGAAGGCTTTATTTTTTAGACTTAACAAGAAACATAGACGAGCTTGTCATCATGCAGTTAGGACGTCAAAACGTAATTTCACGATCATGAGAATAATAGGGAAGAATCTTGTATTTACTCTTTATCTTTTAATTTAGATGTTACTGCGTTAGTGACAGAAAGTTACAATTTACTCATCTCATTAACAGTAGTAATTATGAGAGTATTATCAGATGAACAAGATTATGACTTCGGATTGGAAATCAGAGTTTTTACCATGTTTAGAACAGAAATGGGCATATTATCACGTGATACTATATCACAAAGTAATGTTATTTTGATAATAATTGAGAGGCATCACTTTGCTCATATTTAAGTCGTAAGGTGTTCGAGTCTTGACGGGTAGAGGTTAAATGCACAACAATTTTAGATCCAGTATTGTTTGATCTAAGCGACAAGCTAAATTATGTAAGACGATACTGTGAACTCTTCATCATGATTAATGATATAACAAAGGGAACCTAGAGAGAGAGAGAGAAAGAGAGAGAGAGAGATATTTTTCTCCTTAAATTCGAGAATCATAATGATGAGAAGAAAATTATAGTTTTCTTTGTTTATTGCACCAACGCAGAAAACGTCAAGATCTCTTTTAAACAAATATCGCAAACTGGCATTTATGAGATTTGGCGAGAATGAGGAAATATCATCTCATGTAGAAATCATTAACAATGGAGTGAAAAAAAGATTGCTTCAATTTGCAAATAAGGTTTAATAATCGCATTATCTTTTTTTCTGGAAAATATGAAATTAGAATGTGATAACAAAGCGGATATTCCTATTTTGCAATACTTCTACCGAAAAAGTCATTTGCTTAAAAGGGTTTTAGGATCCAATATTTGAAAGAATAACTGACTGCGAACTTAATCAGTTAATACTGCGTGTAGAGAATACTTCATTGTTTCACAATACCCTGATTTTTTACAGGGTCCAAGAGAAAAGAGCAGAGAGTAAAAATATGCTCTATTTTATCCTGGATCCATATATTCTGGGTTGTTGCACAACAGCGAAATAAAAAAAAAAATCGTTGGTGAAAGGAGTGGATATTATTAAGATATATTATGCTATAGTGTCATAATTAACACAATTATTCACTTCTTGTCGAGACAATTATATTTTTTTCAGCAATTTTCGCCGTAACTGGGTATTCGTAGATACAAATCCCAGACTTGAAAATAAATACACACACACACACACACACACACACACACACACACACACACACACACACACACACACATATATATATATATATATATATATATATATATATATATATATATATATATATATATATATATATATATATATATATATATATGTTGTCAAAAGTGTATCAAGTACCTGGTTATTACACAACTATTCACAAAATCCAAAATTTACGTCACTTCAGTTAAGATATATTGTGTTAAGATATATTTTGCTATAGTGGCATAATTAACATAATTATTCACTTCCTGTTGAGGAAATTATATTATTTTCAGCAATTTTCACCGTATTTTGGTGTTCATAGATACAAATCCCAGACTTGAATAAAATATATGTATATATATATATATATATATATATATATATATATATATATATATATATATATATATATATATATATATATATATATATATATATATATATATATATATATATATACACACACACACACACACACACACACACATATATATATATATATATATATATATATATATATATATATATATATATATATATATATATATATATATATATATATATATATATATATATATATATATATATATATATATATCAGTCAAGTGTATGAAGTACCTGGTTATTACACTATTATTCACAAAATCCAAAAATTTATGTCACTCAGCCAGATACCTGAACCCTCATAACAATAAAATTACAACTGAACACTCCAAAGGTAACAGTGATCCCTTAAAACTTGCTTATCACTTGAAGAATCAAATTAAGTTTATCAAGTTATGTGTGAGGTATTGAGATATACTAGATAAAAAAAGGCATCACTCCATCAAACAACTATAACTGTTTCCCTGGTCTTAATTCACTTCAAAAAAATTCTGAAGGAGAACAAAACAGGTTTATCACTTACCTTGTGCATACACAAATAACCCTACTCACTGGTGGTTAAAAATGAGACACTGTGCTTTTAAAACTTTAAATAAAAAAATTTACTTCTAACTTCAAAAGTTATAATTAGAATTCACAATCTGAAAAATTTACCATTACTTGAAAATGACATAAGATTTAGTTAATTCTTAAACAAGATTAATTCACAAAACTTCAACTTATCAATAAATTCCGTTACTAAGCAAAATTCAAACTATTAAGACTTATTCCGGATTTGAAAAAGAAATCTTAACAAATGAAAATCAGATTAAGTATGCAATGTTAAAGTATCAACATATAAAGTGCTAACTAAATAAATGTTAAACCACCAGCACAAAAGTTTGAGTAAAGCTATGAAATTGTAAACACAAGAACACACAAAAAATTGAAAAACAAGAACATACAAAAAATGCACAAAAGGTTTATCAACAATAATTTCACTAAGGAAAAATCTCTTTAAAGTGTCTACCTTTTTACCATGGTAAAATAAAAGTAAAAAGCATTTTACCTTATGCAAGTTTCTGAACACTTTTACACAACTCCTTTGCTGCAGCATTAAATATTATTAACAATTTCCAGAAACTTATATGTTTGGGAGAGTGACCACAAATCTTACTCTCTTTTGAAGGAAGAGAGAGAGAGAGAGAGAGAGAGAGAGAGAGAGAGAGAGAGAGAGAGAGCAACCTCTACAGAGTCTAAGTCTGGACTGTTCAGTTTACCAAAAATCTCCTATGAGATTAAACCTGGGTTGCCAGTTAGGCAGTCTTGAAAAGGGGTCACCCTGGAAATCTTCCCTGGGAAAGAAAGGAATAAACATAGTTTCTTCCCCTGAAGAGGGAAAAACGACAAGGAAATTATTCTCTGGCTCAGAGACGGTTCTTTTAGCCTGTCCTCTTATCTGCTTGATTGACAGGGGTTTCCTGTATGGACACTTGTACAAGTACAGAGGCAAACCAGGAATACCCTCCCCCTGGTCAACAAATATTATCTAGGCCTGTCACCTCATCTCCCTTTTGACTGACAACTTAAGTGCTTTTGGATTCCTTTCGAAATGGAGGGGAATTACTCTGGTTGAACACCTGACAGCTGTGTAAACTTCACCAGTACCCTGGCTGGACACCTGAGTCCACAGGAGCCAGCTGTACACACATAATCCTAACAGCAAAATGTATTTTAGTCCTAAAATCACACAGTCAATGCAATCCTTGTAAGATCTGACACTTAGCAACTCCAACAAACACTATTATCATAGTTATCACAGACAATACATGACAAACACAAGAAAAAATATATAAACATCGTATTAAAACATACATACTAAAAATCACCTTACTACATTTCACAACACATGAGAAATGTAAGAGAAAATATATCAAAATTATATAAAACACATTAAATTTGCAGAAAACATACATACCACAAGGATATATATATATATATATATATATATATATATATATATATATATATATATATATATATATATATATATATATATATATATATATATATATATATATATATATATATATATATATATATATATATATATATATATATATATATATATATATGTGTGTGTGTGTGTGTGTGTGTGTGTGTGTGTGTGTGTGTGTGTGTGCTGTGAGTACTTATCGCATTTAAAAATGCAAAATTTTTATGTGCAGTAGAATAGGTGGAAGTTTAGTTATCCAGAGCAAAAAGTATTTACAGCTTCCACTTTGATCAATATAGAATTTGTGATGTGAATTACATAGGATATGATAAACATATTCAGAATATTACGGAATGAGTTTGACGTCATGTATTGTTATATGAATCTCCGGTATAATTATGACTAAAAGAAAGTATTGTTTTGTGGTTTTCAGTGCCATTTCTTTTGTAGTCATGTGCCCCAATAATCCTATTAAAAATAGGAATGTGAATTCTTAATTCTTTATCTTACTGCTGTGGTAAGAATAAATAGACTCACATGCTGAAAATCTAGCAGGTTTCCTGAAAAACCTGAGTTCCAGTCCTGTTACTACTAACGTGTGTACACTCATCCAATAAGGGTAAACTACAATTATTTTCCATCTTTATAGAAAATGGCATCTGTTACAACTATTTATTTAATCTAACAAAGATTTTTTTTTACATTTTCATTTCCCGCTAGATACATGTAATGTCATCAGTATATAGAAAACACACAAACTTACAAATATTATTACTTGATACTGTGACTGAGTAAAATTCCATGCAAGGATAGATTATTTAATATTGGAGATAAAATATTTCTCTCGACCAAACCATATTCTGAGAGTAATATAAACCGTTGTAATATTCATTTTAGCATCAGTATTCAAATGATCCAGTGCGGATGGCACTTGCACAATCAACTGAAATAATAAATTACAAATTTAGGTGGTAAACGACCAGAAAATCTTTAGAGTAACGTGAAAAGAGTCAGATGACTTTTTTTATGAAAATGCAGGGAAAGATTAATATAAATATCTAATGGAAATCGAATAAAGGCTTTTATTGGTATAACTGGGTGCCTCTTTTCAACAATGTGAGCTTTCAAATTCATGCATGTCTACTGCCCTTCAAAGTCAAGATGTCGCATGCAAATAAAAGTACACGCGGATTAAAGCATAAAACACGATTACAGTCTCTTTTAGAACAGAATAAGATTCCTTCTGAAAGGCAAGGAAAGAATTTTAACTGAGAGTCAAAGAAACATCAAAACAGTCAGTTGATTCCCTGAGAAAAGTCAAAGAAGCAAAGGCAGCGAGGAGAATAAAAGTGAATATATTACGATGTCAGTGGATGAATAAGTGATGACTGCGGCAAAGTGCCCTGCGAAGCAAACATTTCAATCATTCGTCTTACCCGCGGGATTAATTCTTAGCTCTTCATTACTTTTCTTTACCTCGTTTTCGCTTAAGGTTGCTCATCCTATCGACCTTCACTTCAAAAGAAAATAGGAAAACAAAATTAATAAAACGTTAGTGCATGGGAAACCGAAAACTAACGCAATTTTTTATTAAATAGCTATCATTAATTAACAATAACAATAATTTTCTTCTAAGATAAATAAAGAAAAATATGAACTGAGAGAACTTTTAACAGTTCAGGAATATGAACATTTAGATGAAAAGAAACTCTTTTAGTAATATTATGTTGGTTAAAAAACACAAAAAAAAAAAAAAATAATGTCGTCTCTTATGACCGACTGCAACGAAAAGAAAATGGAAAGCAGAAAACTGAAAACGAAATATAGTGAATGGTAGAGAAACCCTAAACATTCCGATGAAGAAATGTTAACTCGGACCAATTACCTGAAGTCATTCAACGAAGCCTGTAGACAGCAATTCATGATAAAGAGTTGTCCTGCAGTGATCTTTACGAAAAAATTTATGTTTACAGTTTAAAAATCAAACCTCTTGAGATGAGTCTCAGTTTTATTGGCAAACTTTACTTAAAATATTATATGCATTTATAGAGTTATGAAAAAATATACAATATACAGAGGGATAAACTGAACTGCTTTATGATTCTTCCCGTGCTAAAGATAATTCTAGACATTTAAAGTAAAATTTGCTTCATGAAACGGTATCTATTTAAGAAAAAATAAACGATAGTACGAATTAAAATTTTTCCATTTCTTCCTCCGAGAAACACATGATCCTTTTTCTTGAATCCTGTTAAGTTTTATATAACTTGCATGGCTTTGGACCCGGACACAGTAATACCAGTCACTTCTGATGCAGTATCACGAGGGCGCCTTTCGTATCGCCTTTCTGCATCTCGCCGTCAGAGTTTCCTCAAGTCAACCGAGTCGTAGTTGCAAAGCTGACGACGGCCATGTTATCATCTTCAGCCAAAGGTCGGCACACTTGTCTGCGCAGGAAGAATAGCCTCTCGAAGACGAGTCTAACCGATGATGATGTAATTTAAATCGGTACGATAACTGAAGCTTGGCGAACTTGTGCTATTAAAGTTAATTTACACTACATTTCTAAGAACGAATTATTCTTTTAAATTTTTTTAATATAAATTGAAAGTAGTTAACTGTGTGAGCAAGGGTTATGCCTGTATCAGGCTTCCTTCTTTTTCAGCGAAATCTACTGAAACCTGGAAATTGTCCTTAATACCCCTAAGCTTAAAATCCTAAAGCATAAAGATACGAAATTGACACTATTAACATTCCTACTTGTTTAAATGCACAGTGACTGCTGTGTTGAGTCAGATAGATGCATTTGACAGCAAATCCAATTCGGCTCCTCTGCCAGAGAGCATGACCATCATTTGGTGCCTTTACTTTCGACTGAGCCTCAAAAGATGACGAAAAAAATTGTCTTTGCAACATTCGGACAACGTCTTTATATATGTTACAGGGAATGTGTGAAATCAGGGATTTCACAAAATCCTTAGGGAATTTCTGAAACGACCAATTCGCTTTGGAACGTTTGATCCCCAAGGGCTAGTACTAAACACGGCGGAACAGTGATTCATCTACACTGGTTCGTTGTGTTTAGTACTAGTCCCTAGGGGACCAAATGCACTTAGGGACATTTGATCCCCCAGGGGTTAGTACTAAACACTGCGAAATAAGTTTAATCCCCCAGGCGCTAGTACTAAACACGGCGAAACAGTGTAGATGAATCACTGTTTGGCAGTATTTAGTACTAACCCTCGTGGATCAAATTTAATGTTCCTTGGTGAATTGCCCACTTTATAAATTCCCTAGGGATTTCGTGAAATCCCTGGATTTCACATATTCCCTGTAACACACACACACACACACACACACACACACACACATATATATATATATATATATATATATATATATATATATATATATATATATATATATATATATATATATATATATATATATACATATATTTATATTCTAAAAATCACAAAATATAAATTGCTTGAACCGTCATTCGGGGGCTCTGTAAAATTCTCATCAAAAACGCAAAGGGAAACTTTAATATTTGCTGTTCGTTCGCAAAACAGAATGGGCCAGAAACACTATCATTCATGAGAATGTTGAAGTGGGTCAAAAGTTTTTCCGAATCTAGACGAAAAGAGAAAAGAGCCTTCGCAACTTTGGACGTCAAAGGTATTTCCGCCTCAACTCCCCCTTTGGCATAAAATTATTACCCTCAGCCTTCGGAGAATCATTGTAGTTGTGCAGTAGGTTATTTCTAGAAAACTCTGAATTCGAAGTTATGTTAAGATAGGCAACAAGCTATGTCGATTTAGAAAAAACCTCAAGAATTGCCTTTTGTGCCCAGTCTTTGCTGATAGTCGGACAGTTGTTGAATTAAAAATGTTAGGTCTGCAAATACAATTTAAACTCTTATTTACAACTTGATAGACGGAAAATGTTTTTCATACATACAAGCATTTATATATATATATATATATATATATATATATATATATATATATATATATATATATATATATATATATATATATATATATATATATATATATATATATATATATATATATATATATATATATATATATATATTACGGTAGGAAGCTTCTTTTGATACTGTAGTCGTGTAGATTTCGGAAGTAGATGATTTCTGCCATGAGTTCTTGCAATGGATGAATGATAAATGATTTGCTTTATCCGGCAGGCTCAAGAGCTTCAAGTTTGCAGGTGCAAGCTGTAATCAAGGAAAATAAATAGCCGCGCGTGCAACGCTTCCGCAATATGCCAGTGCTGAATTAAAGATTACGTTTCTGTTTTCCCAAAACTCGACTATTACCTGCAACAATACTGGATGAAAATCACATCTGAATATAATATGAGTTCCTAATTTAATTCATATGCCAAGATATATCCTTTATGAATAGTCTGTAATTTTGTTCGTTGTGGATGCACACAAACAAATTCAAACGTGAACGTGGGTGCTGAAGTTTTTGCTCCATCATATATATATATATATATATATATATATATATATATATATATATATATATATATATATATATATATATATATATATATATATATATACATATACATATACATACATATACATATACATACATATATATATATATATATATATATATATATATATATATATATATATATATATATATATATATATATATATATATATATATATATATATAATATATATATATATATATATATATATATATATATAAATATATATATATATATATATATATATATATATATATATATATATATATATATATATATATATATATATATATATATATATATATATATATATATATATATATATATATATATATATATATATATATATATATATATATATATATATATATATATATATATATATATATATATATATATATATATATATATATATATATATATATATATATATATATATATATATATATATATATATATATATATATATATATATATATTTATATATATATATATACATATATATATATATATATATATATATATATATATATATATAATATATATATATATATATATATATATATATATATATATATATATATATATATATATATATATATATATATATATATATATATATATATATAAAATTTCTGACTCACGTCGAGGATCGAACCCAGGTCTCTCAGGTGGAAAGCAAGGGCAATATGATATCCACTGGGCCATACAAGCCTAAAAGAAGTTGGAACCTGAGAGCAACTGCACCCATCGTTACCTGGGCAAGCTAACTGCTTGCATACCAGCGGTTTTCCCAACTTCCCGACTCAGCAATGTTAATTCTTGGCAAATTCTAACTGCTTAATACCAGCTTTTCCCAACTTCCGACTCAGCAATGACCCAATAGACAACATAGCTGAGTCGGGAAGTTGGGGAAAATTCGCTGGTATGCAAGCAGTTAGCTTGCCCAGGTAATTCCTTGGGTGCAGTTGCTCTCAGGTTCCAACTTCTTTAGACTTGTATGGCCCAGTGGATAACGCCCTTGCTTTCCACCTGAGAGACCTGGGTTCGATCCTAAACGTGAGTCAGAAATTTATTTCTGTTCCACACGTGATTGTGTGTTGATGATTTCTATATATATATATATATATATATATATATATATATATATATATATATATATATATATATATATATATATTTTTTTTTTTTTTTTTTTTTTTTTATAAATATTACTGCTGTTCGCCCTCGATGTAGTTAGGTGTAGGAATATTAGTCCGATTCACCTCGACAGAGAACATCTCTGCCACCGGGTAGGCTAGGCAATTTAAAAATAACAATCACCGCAGTAGAAAAATGGCGCCACATAGGCTGGAAAGTTTGTAAACAAAATATGCTAGGGCATTAGGGACCTAAGCCTCAGAGAGGGTTTACGCTCAATGACCCCTAGTTATGGTGGCCATTTAAGCTTTATTCTATGCATTCGACGATGCCTTTGTCAAGGTCGGATTGCCCGGGAGGTATAAGCCCTCACCTGGCGGGAACGGCGAGGTCGGGTCAGAGAGATTCCAGCGGTCGCTGAACCAGGGTGACGCTAGCGTGCGTGCGTCTAACGATATTCTTTGTTCTTTATTACTTTTCCTCCTACGTCTAACTTAATTAGTGAATTGGGAAGACTGCCAGAATACGACTCCTGAGGTCCTCGTTTTTGCAGCTTAGCGACTTCGACATTCACGGTAAGTCCGATTCTTGTTGAAGCTTCAGTCGATTGACTAGTACTTTCTGTATTTCACATTTTTTCTTTGTTTTCTTCCTTCAGCCACCACTTAGGGTATATGTGTTTACAAAGTCTAGCTTAAGCCTAATTATATATTGTTAGCTTCAACCCCGTTATTCCAGTAAAATACCTAGGATTTAGGGTAAGCAAAATCAGGTTAAATCTCGATGCTTTTGTATGCCTCGCGTCCGAATGTTTGGAAGAACCGTTGCGTTTAAAATCAAATTCATCTCAAATATTCTTTGTTAAGGTTAATAACCCTTAACTGGCGACCTTTGCCAATTAACGACTGTCTTTGAGGTTAACTTTGGCTTCAAGTGGCAGGTTATGTGTAATCTTGGTTTGCAGGGCCGTAAAAATTACGTAAATTGAATAATACATGATCAACAAGACCCTCACACCATAAATATAATATTATATAATATATATATATATATATATATATATATATATATATATATATATATATATATATATATATATATATATATATATATATATATATATATATATATATATATATATATATATATATATATATATATATATATATATATATATATATATATATATATATATATATATATATATATATATATATATATATATATATATATATATATGTATATATATATATATATATATATATTATATATATATATATATATATATATATATATATATATATATATATATATATATATATATATATATATATATATATATATATATATATATATATATATATATATATATATATATATATATATATATATATATATATATATATATATATATATATATATATATATATATATATATATATATATATATATATATATATATATATATATATATATATATATATATATATATATATATATATATATATATATATATATATATATATATATATATATATATATATATATATATATATATACATATATATATATATATATATATATATATATATATATATATATATATATATATATATATATATATATATATATATATATATATATATATATATATATATATATATATATATATATATATACATATATACATATATATATATATATATATATATATATATATATATATATATATATATATATATATATATATATATATATATATATATATATATATATATATATATGTATATATATATATATATATATATATATATATATATATATATATATATATATATATATATATATATATATATATATTATGAGTGTTGTTAGCAACTGTAGTCTTTATCTTGTTGTGGACCCTTGCAAAACTGTCAATACAACAGAAAATCCGCAAATCCCAAGAATGTCAATTAAGAGTGTTTATATCTGACCTTCAGTTGTATTTCATTTCTCCTACATTTTGTGCATTAGAACAATGTAAAGTCTTTGCGGACCTTATTGGAGGACAGAGAGCAATAAAAAATCTTGTTCTTACCAGCAACTAAAACACTTCGGTACATGTAGCAAAGATTGTATTCACCAAGTTTTTAATGTTATCTTTCGTACTCAGAGTGTATTTCACTCGTTTCTATAAATAAAATATATATTCCTATTCATATCAAATTCATTTTTCTAAACAATATTCAAGCCAGGATCTCAAAAACGGTCTACCATTCAAATCACCCCGGAAAAATGGCCCTTGGGTATTTTCTTTTTTTTTACATTTTCTTGGCCACAACCTAATCACTCTTTTAGGGTTACAAAATTTTTTGCTATAAATATTCCAATTATCGGCACATTTTTACCTTTCCATGTTTTAGCATTCTCCATATTAGAATTACAATCTTTTAATGCCGCTAAATTGGTTTCAGCTCCTCTAACTTTCGATTACAAAGCTCTGGACTTAGCACATCTTAAATGTAGCACACATTTTGAAATCCTTTAGTATGACTCGGCCTTAATTCAACTTTGTTTAACGCCCGCCCTCCCATGTTAAACGTCATCATTCCTACATATATTTTTTCAATGAATGGCTTTGTTTTTTTGGGGGGTGTAGGGGCGGGGTTTGATTGTATGAATTACCTGAATATACAAATTTTTCTCTCTGAGCATAACCATATCTAATATGCATTTAAATCTGCTTCTTGAGGAAAAAACATTCGGCATTCCCAGTCGAATCAGAATTAGCACTTGACAAATTTTATGACACAACATTAGTCAAAACATTGCCCAAAGGAATTCATAAAGTGTGTGAAAGGCAATTTTCCACATTAACACTAAAAAGAGTCTGAACATCCATGAAAATATGTAGTTTCGAGAGTTTTCTAAACCATTCCCTTTACGGATACTTGCATATGTGCTAACCAAACGAAATTTGCAATAAGTTCACCCAAAATTATTACACTTAAGAAAGTAAAATAAATGCATCCTAGCCACAGTCAACAATTGCAGCTGACGTTAGAAAACGTTCTCTTGTCTTGTAAAATGCGCCCATAACTCTGAGGAATGTTTCCAGGAATGACGTGAAAACAAAATATGCTTGAAAGGAACTACCACTTTGCATAAATAAAAGCGATAGGAGAGTATCCTGTAGAAGTTTTAAGATCATTTTTTTTTGTAAACCTAATGCATATTTATTGGTAAATAAAACTAGGCAGGAAGAAAACATAATTTTCTTGTGCTTATACCGTCTCGATGCTCCTTAATCTAAATAGCTAGAAGACTTACCCATACATACATACATACATATATATATATATATATATATATATATATATATATATATATATATATATATATATATATATATATATATATATATATATATATATATATATATATATATATATATATATATATATATATGTGTGTGTGTGTGTGTGTGTGTGTGTGTGTGTGTGTGTGTGGTGTGTGTGTAAGGTAACATATACATACATATAAATATATACATAAATTTTCTAACAAATGTGACCAAAATGGCCTCCGCAGGGTAATAGCATTAATTGCGACGAAGGATAAATAGCTCTCTTTTTCCAAAATAAGGTGAGAGAACTCTTTAAAATAATATTCTCTGGGGTCATGTAGAAGTTAGCCCCGTACTGCTAATTTGTTATTGCCATAATAATGTATGATCTTTCAATCACTTTACTAAAAGCATTGATATTTGTGATCAAGCTAATTCCTCCCCTCCTCTCAAGGTAAGAATAAGGGTATTTTAGACGCCTATTGTTTTAAGTAAGAGGCTTCTTCCCAATTTACCGGAAGATTTTGAACTCTATTTTATTATTATTGCGTTTTTCTGTTGTTTTGGGGGTGTAATAATGTAATAAAGTTACTAGTTAAGAAAGGCAATTTCCGAAGAAATACTTTACAGCTCCTCATGAAAATTCCATCTAATTATTCAACAAATATGAGGCTTGAAGTTCAATATGCTCCAAAGACGACCTGTTATCAGGACACAAGGACTGGGAATCTGTCTCAGATTTATTTTTCCTTTTGTTATTCTTGCTCTTAATGATGAGATATTGAATATTTCATGTTTTTTTCTTTAGCCGATGGTATTATTTCGCTTTATTCTTAGCAATACGCATTAATTCTCTTCCTTTTCTTCTAATGGAAAAGATATTATTTGTATTACAGAGACTGTTACGTTGTTCATAACTAATAAGTACCTGAACGGTTTTATCCATTTGTTCCTCATCAGGAACAGCCAAACAAGCGCTATAGTCAACAGTTTTATTCCACTGGGACGTTTCGGCTTTAACACACTATGCCATTTTCGACCTGAAATAGAGTCAAATCACCAAAACACAAAACTTTAGACTAGTAAAATACAAATCAAAGAAAGGTCACACTCGAGAATAATTTGTTATAAACTACGTTACCATAAAAAAACACCACTCAGAAAAGAAAACATAATAACTTAAAACTAATACAATTCAGTGAATTACAATAGCCAATAAAACTAAGAAAAAACTAACTCAAAACGAGATAAAAAAATATCAAATAAAACACAAGACTAAGAAACTTTAAAAAAGACCAAAGGTGCCAGCTAGCCATTTGCATGAAAAACCATTTTGATTTTCATGCAAATAACCAGAAAATGATAAGGTAGTAAAAAGACCTAAAAATACCAGCCTAACGTAAACTAGGGGTGTTTACTGGTTTACAATTTGCCGTATTCGTTATGGAGGGTGGGGGTGGGGCTGAGTTATCGTCTTACCTTACAAGTCTTATTTTCTCACTTTATTAGGCATTTGCGAAGGTTATGTATTGAGAAAAGTTTTTGTTTCTGTGTGATTTGCAGAAAAATATAGAATTATAAAGCGGGAGGTGGCTGAGTCTAACAGCAATAACTAAATTAGTAAGAGAAATGCTAATTATAATTGCAACATTGCAAGAAGAGCTTTCTTGTTTTACCCAAGAAAAATATAAATTATCATGTGGGAGGAGCTGAACTTCCAAAAAATAATCTTTTCTTTTTGTTGAAGATACGAACTGGAAATATTGCATTCCTTTGACTGAAAGACAATCTGCAGCATTACGAAAATCGTCTACCAGGAAAAAATTACAATATGTAAAGTATTTTATGTAATAGATCTCGTGGTATTCATTGTTTTTCAACAGTTCTTGTATTGCATTTCAAATTTTTAAAGTAACCTCTTCAATATTGCATAGTCGTCCTCGTACTAGTCTATAAACTGAATAGCTCAGACTGGTGTCCATTTCTGTTACTGAACCTCTATCATTTTATGTCTTTTGTCACTAGTACATGAGGCCTCATCATCTCGTCAAAGTGACAGGGACCCCACCCACCATAACAGGACATGAGGCAGATAACTGGATGGCTAAAGGACAGAACAACTCCGCAAGAATACTGAACGAATTGTAAGTTAACAGAAATGACAGAATTGTGCAGAAGAAGAAGAAGAAGAGAAGACTCTCAACAACCCCAGACACCAGATCGTGAAGCTTCCCAGCATTATTTGTATTGTTTATACATACTGTTAATCTTTACTTGTATCTATATTGCTTGAAAACTTTTTGCTTACAATTCCCGGGTTTTAACGGAAATAAGAACAAGCAGTCAAGGAAGCGAGGACTAAATTCTGGTTGAAAGAACAACACAAAATGGGAAATTTGACTGGTCTCACTTTGTACATGTTTATAAGCACCCAGATCAAAGAGAATAGAAACAAACGACTTTATTAGATAAGCAAGCAAGTGACTACAGTTATTGCTTCCCTCACAGTCAGGCTAAATATATATTAAAATATTCCAGTTTCACCTTAAACATCACCATTACATCAAATAATAATGATGCAGTAGAATCAATGGATAATCACTGACCAAAGGGGCTAATGCTTCTATATGTCTTCTAAGGCCCCTAAAAGGTTAATGTTCATCATTTCCCATGAAATGCTACTTTTAAGTATCAATAAGTAACGGGCTGCTTTCTCCCAGTCTCTGGCAATTTGCAAGGAACACTTTCAGGTAGAGTGATGCAAATATGTGACATTTCTGATACTAATTTATTTTGTAAGTAATGAAAAGTGAGATTTATAAGCACACTCAATTTTCATGAGAAATTTACATAAAAATCTGACACTTTTATAAGTGGGCACTTTTTAAGTGGAAGAAGGGCATTTGATTTAACCTCCCTGACGCCGTTTTGTCTGTTGACTTTCACACAACCGAATTAATTCTGGAAGGTAAAGGACATCCAATGCCCTTCCTATATGTAAATAGATAACTTTCGCTTATAAGAAGTTGGTAGGCTAAAAGGTTGGGGATGGAGGGTTGCATGTAACGTCATCAGTGAACTGATAAAGATGATGATAAATTTATTTTTATTAATATTCTTGATATGTTTTAGTATTTTTATAGTTTATTTAACGGAGTTTAGGGCTTATATTCATTTAATTTGGTCTTTCAGTCCGGTTTCTCATTATTGATGATAGAACTGTGGGTTATCTGTCAATCATTGGTAGGCGATGGTGCCTTTATTTTTCGTAATTTCCAGATGTTTTAATATATTTCTCAGGTTTGTTTCTGTTTATAAAACCATTTCTTTCATCTGGGATGTTTCTGTGGTTTAATAGATAGATATCTGATAGATCGAATAGACTGACATATATAAATAGGTATAGATAGACAGATAAAGAAATATATTAAAGTACATTAACACAATGTTACTGGCTACGGTTATGTCATCACCACAAATAACAGATTAAATACAGTTTAAATACATTCAAAGGTATTACTAATAATTTAGTATACACAATAAATACATTCTGATAACCCAAATACTTCAACAAGAGAATCCCGAAATAAATCCATAAATTCCGTTAAACACATCTTCAAGGAAGAGCTCTTGAAAGAACATAATTTACCCTCTCTTCCACCATGACGTGGGGCGAGTTCGGGAAGCAATGTTTTGGGCAAGAGGATCGTTCTGATCAGTCAGTGTCACCCCTTCCCTTATCAAGGAGCGTTTTGATTGGTCAGCATCAATCCTTCCCTTATTTAGGAGCATTCTAACTGGTTACCATCATCCCCTCCCTCTAGCGATCGATATGTATCCTGCCGCTGTGCTCTTGTTTGAGCAGGTGTGGTGATATGTAAAGACGTCTTCGGGTGTCTACCAGAGGATGCAGAAGGTCTACATAACACTCTGCCTGAGGCCACTTCGGGCCTACTGCTGTCATCCTTAGACCTTGGGAAATTGTCCCCCATAGCACTGTTGCCTACCAATTTATTGTTTATATATATATATATATATATATATATATATATATATATATATATATATATGTGTGTGTCGTAATGTGTGTTTGTTAATTTCCACTAGATATAATAAATCAAATAAACATGAAAAATAAATCTACTAAATAAAGACTATAAATAACATCAGCATTGCCTACCAACCACATCACACACAAAGTCATTCACCTGTCTCTCTCCAACCTTCTTGATGCTTTATATAACAGCTTTATATCTTATAGGAAGGGTCAGGGCCTTTACCTTTAAGAATTTCATCTTCCTGTAAATTTAATTCCTCTAATGATAACATACCCGTCTTGGCGGGCACTTATAAAGTGCTCACTTATAAAAGTGTCAGATTTGTATGTAAATCACTCATGAAAATTAATGAGTCTGTTCATAAATCTCACTTTGCATTACTTATAAAATAAATTAGGAACAAGTGTCACATATTTCCAGTATTGTAAGAATAAGTTCCTTAAAAACACCACTTTGCATTATCAGTGTTTGCTTACCAAGCTGCCAAACTGAGTAAGCAGCCTGCTACTTTACTTCTCCCTCTGCCCACCCCCACCCCACCCCACACACGCGCTTAGTGGCTCAGGAAATGATTGCTTTGCTTTTGGGCTTCTGTGGACCAGACAGACGTTTAAAGGCAACATGGTAAGGGGGACCCTGTTGGGACACTGGGTTTTTTGGGTGGGGGGAACAGACGCATGGATCGATGTCCAAACTTTCGTAATTCCCGATTTACTGACCCACCACTCTACATACAAGAGGCCACAACATTCAGTTAGTCTACCTAATGTACCTACAGGTGTACAGCAGCTTATGCCACTGCATACAAACTGGGCTGCTTGCCTACACCAAGAAACTGGGGCTAATGTACCTACACTTAAGAAACTGAACCACCTTGCCTACATAAGAAACTGGGCTAATGCTTACCTACATAGAAACTGGCTACTGCTTACCTACATAGAAACTGAGCTGTCTTACCTACATAAACTGGGCTAATGCTTACACCTACATAAGAAACTGGGCTAATGCTTACCTCATAAGAAACTGGGCTACTGTACCTACACCAAGAAACTGGGCTACTACTTACCTACATAAGAAACTGGGCTAATGTACACCATAAGAAACTGGGCCTAATGCTTTACCTACATAAGAAACTGGGCTAATGCTTACCTACATGAAACTGGGCTAATGCTTACCTACATAAGAAACTAGACTAATGCTTACCTACACTGAAACTGGGCTATTTACCTACATAAGAAACTGGGCTAATGTACCTGCATAAGAAACTGGGCTACTGCTTACCTACATAAGAAACTGGGCTAATGCTTACCTACATAGAAACTGGGCTAATGTACCTACATAAGAAACTGGGCTACTGCACCTACATAAGAAACTGGGCTAATGCTTACCTACATAAGAAACTAGACTAATGCTTACCTATAGAAACTGGGCTAATGCTTACTACATAAGAAACTGGGCTAACTACCATAGAAACTGGGCTGTGTCTTCTACATAAGAAACTGGAGCTACTGCTTACCTACATAGAAACTGGGCTAGTACTTACCTAAGAAACACAGGCTCCTGTACCTACATAAACTAGGCTAATCTTACCTACATAGAGAAACTGGGCTAATAACACCTACATGAAACTGGGCTACTGCTTACCTACATAAACTGGGCTAATGCTTACCTACATAAGAAACTGGGCTACTGCTTGCCTACATAAGAAACTAGACTAATGCTTACCACCATAAGAAACTGGGCTACTGCTTACCATAAACTGGGCTAATGCTTACCTACATAAGAAACTGGGCTACTAACACCTACATAAGAAACTGGGCTAATGCTTACCTACATAAGAAACTGGGCTAATGCTTACCTACACCAGAAACTGGGCTAGTAACACCTACATAGACCTTTGGGCTGCTTGCCTACATAAGAAACTGGGCTAATGCTTACCTACATAAGAAACTGGGCTAATGTACCACCATAAGAAACTGGGCTAATGCTTACCTACATAAAGAAACTGGGCTAATGCTTACCTACATAAGAAACTGGGCTAATGCACCTACATAAAAACTGGGCTACTGCTTGCCTACATAGAAACTGGGCTAATGCCACCTACATAAACGCTGAGGCTAATGCTTACCACCATAGAGAAACTGGGCTAATGCTTACCTACATAAGAAACTGAACAATACTTACCTACACCAAGAAACTGAATACTGCTTACCTACATAAGAAACTGGGCTAATGCTTACCTACATAAGAAACTGGGCTACTGCTTACCTACATAAGAAACTGGGCTACTACTTACCTACATAAGAAACTGGGCTACTGCTTACCTACACAAGAAACATGACTTGTTATCAACTGATTGACCCGCAATTCTACATACATTACATACATATGGCTACATCATGCATGTCCCGTCATTCCGATTTTTGGGACTAAAGATCTGTTCAGACAAGTGATTAGTCACTACCTGTGACCTAACCAAACAAAACCTAAATGAACTTAGAATATTATGTCTGACCTAATCAACCGCCCAACCTAACGTGCCAGTGTGCTGTGCCCTGAACTGGCTGGGAGCTTCCTCCCGTGACCCCCACTGTTGTAACCCAGTACAGCAGAAGCAAGGGTGGAGTAAGCTACATGTAAATGGTAGTAAGGTCCAAATCATGTTATTCATTATGCAATGTTAACCGCAAAGAGAGAATTGCACCGCTTACCTTACTCAATATCGCTGCTGTCCAACCACGAAGGTACCAGCCTCAGCTTCTTTGCAGCAATTGGGAGTTCACGTGAATCGGAAGTACTAGGTCTGGGTCCAGGTCTTATTGTTTTCGGCCGGGAAAGTGAATCAGAGATGGGCGGCTTTTAGGCAGATAGACACATTTAATTAAATCCAGAAACAGCCGAAATGGGCATGGAACAGATTCTAAATATCACTCAGGAGTTAAATTCGTCAGTGGACACTAGGGAACAAAATTTAATGGTGACACTTCATCTCAATGGTCAAAGATGGAAAGAAAGGATGATTATGAGTCATGGCATAGGTCTGTGAATCAAATCAACCAGCCACATTCTGATTGGTCAGATGTTTTTAATCCGTGGCCCGAGGGAATGACCTGGGTCAATGGGGCATACGAGTGGATGGAATTAAATTTCCCGCGATCAGGTTGGGGTGACGTACGACGGCAGCCTTGGGAAGTACAGGGTGAGAGAAGTGCCACACTATGGCCATCTTACAGGAGAGCGGTGCTGCATGGCACAGTTCACGTCAACAATTAGCTTACGAAAAATTTCGGCTCTGAGAAAAAATTGTTTGAGCTGCAAATTCCTAAAACTGGCCAAGTAAGTTATGTATTGGATAGCTTTAGGGATGCTGAACATCTTTTATTCTATGCACAATATTTCATTTAGATATTGTTAATGAGCTATAGGTGTCCCATGGATACAAACCTTATAACTTTATCACAGTTTTAATTCATTTTCACCGATTATACAATCGTGTGAAGGGAATTTGTGGAACCGTACGGTACAGAACTGTTTATTATTTGGTCCACTGTTTATTATTTTTCTTACTAGGGTGACCATTGGCTTGTGAGAGGTGCTAAGAGAACC
Organism: Macrobrachium rosenbergii; assembly: GCF_040412425.1. Lineage (NCBI taxonomy): Eukaryota > Metazoa > Arthropoda > Malacostraca > Decapoda > Palaemonidae > Macrobrachium > Macrobrachium rosenbergii. The sequence goes on along the minus strand of NC_089797.1, from coordinate 17,987,044 downwards.
CAGGTAGACAAATTGCTGCTGGTTTATTGATTGTTGTTGTTATTTCGTTTAGCTGGCCTTGTGCCAGCAGGCTCTTGCTTCTAGAGCGGCCGGTAACTATGTTGATGATAGATCTGAGATGGGTAGGTTAATGAAAACTTTATTATGATACATGAAGTGATTTTGGTGGGGGTGAAAATTTGAAATGAAAGGTTTTAACAGGCAAGGTTGCAACCTCTTTGAACCCTAAGGTACCCATCAGATGAGGATAAAATGCGATAGCAGCAGTGTTGGCTAGTGGGAGAGAGCCACCAGATGGAAAAAAGAAGAATTGAGTAGTAGGCACAGGTAGCTAGTATGCTAGTTCGAGGTGATCCAAAGCCATATTCCTTGTCCAGTCCTAATTCTTGTGTCTGTATGTGTTTTGTGTATTTGTTGGGTGTTGATTGTGATGGATGGAATGATAGGGGAGGGGTGATTTCTAAAGTCAGTATTTAGAGATGAATGGTATGGATTTTTATTTGTTGTCTGGGTCGAGTCTGATTTAAGAATAGGGAAGGAGGGTGGGTGGTTTAAGGTATGGATTCTTTAGAGTTACAGTGGTGGGTAAGACATAGGAAGCCTGCAAATTCATGGATGTTTGTCAGTGTGCTTTGTTATTTGGGTAGCTGTTCTTTCATTACCTTCATAACTTGTTCTTAGCTGTTTGTTTCTGTACAGTCAAGAAGGTAGTGTTCCCAGGGGTTCCTTCATGGGATGGCTGCTTGCATGAGGATTGTCTACTATTCTTTGCCATGTGCACAGGTATCCTAGCCTGAGCCGATGGATTATGACTGCTAGGGCCCGTGACATGTCTTTGGTTATATTGTGTGGTTTTAGGTTTACAGTCTCTATGTACCATTTGGCGGTTTTTGAGCCAACGAAAACAGCTCTTCTGACTTTGCTTTCTTCTTGTAGTTTATTGGTGGTTCCTTACTGAATCCATGTACAGAATCTTCGAAGTTGGTATTGCCTTGTTTTTCAGTTGTGTGAGTGAGGGGCTGATTTTGATACTAACGTTGGTGTGTAGCAACCCACTTTTTGCTAGAGAATCTGCTTCTTCGTTTCCTTGGATTCCCACATGGCTGGAATCAGTTTAATGTTATTTCCCTGTTCCTGTTTTGATGGAGCTTGCAATTGCCCATATGCTTGACAGAAGTCTGATATTTTCCTTCTTTTCCTTTGTTATAGCTTGTAGTGCTCCCTTTTGAGTCAGTATGAATTGTTGTATTTCACTGCCTATGAGAAATTCTAGAGCTTTGCAATGGCAATCCAGTTCAGTTTGTAGAGTGGAGGCATTGTCCAAGAGAGCCTCAGCATCATCTGAGGGTTGTTGGTGGAGCTCCTGCTGCTGCTGGATGCTGAGATCTACTGATCCATCTGTAAAATATTCATTTGTGGCTGCAGTTTCCTGATTGCCTCTTGGGCTGCAAGCCTTAGCTGTTGAGCAGTGCATGCTTTTGCTTGCAGGGAGGACTGTAAAGTTTATCTTGAACAGTTCAGGCTCCCAGGGTGCTTGTTCTCTGTACTCTGCGATTGGCGTGTCTTCCTTGATTAAGGCTGCTAGGAGGTTGCCAGCATATGTCTTGGGGGGGTCTAGTTCCTCATGAAGCTCAATGTTTTTCTTGTTTATTGACGAAGCGACCCGCTTATAAAGCGGCGTGCGGACGTCGGCGTGTACGCAGAGACAGCCAGTACAAAATTTACAAGTGACCCAAGGTCAAACTATTTCTCTACACAAAACAGGACAGGTACATATAGAAAACATGATGATTAACAATAGCTGGTTGGACACAAAAAATACTCTGACGCATATACTATGTACAAGAGCAAATGAACAGGTAATAAATATACAAATCACAATAATGATAATAAGATTGTGCACGTGCGACCTCGGGTCAGCTGTGAAGGCACCGCAGAAAACGGGATGTTCATCATAGGGAATCCATTCCCATGAAACTTTAACCGCGGCCCGATGGTGTCCCGTCCTACATAGTTGCCAGAAACACGATTATGGTTAACTTTAACTTTAAATAAAATAAAAACTAGTGAGGCTATGGGGTGCAATTTGGTATGTTTGATAACTGGAGGGTAGATGATCAACATACCAATTTGCAGCCCTCTAGCCTCATTAGTTTTTAAGATCTAAGGGCGGACAGACAAAGTTCAGACGGACAGACAAAGCCGGCACGATAGCTTTCTTTTACAGAAAATTAAAACGTACCACCTGCTCTTCCTGGTATATATTTCGATTCATTTTATGGCAAATGATGTGCTTGTCTTTCCATTTTCTAGTGTAATATTTCAGCGTTTAGTTTTCAGTTTATTTTCGATCGTTCTTCCATCTAACTATTTGAAACGTTACTAGGGCTTTAGAATCATTTGTTCAATGTCCAATTCTCCCCCACGATGTAAATAAAGGTTATTAAATAATCTTCCAACTAGAATTTGGTTCTTGATAAAAGAAATGTCCAGTGATTTATTATTTTATGTTCAGTTATTTCTTGTAAATGCCAGACTGAAATTTTGTAAAATTGGAAATGGGAATATTGAGGTGATATACTGGGGGAAAGGATACAGGATCAGCTAAACCTATTTTTAATACTACCATACGACAACTCCAAACCAAGAGAGAGAGAGAGAGAGAGAGAGAGAGAGAGAGAGAGAGAGAGAGAGAGAATGAGATGATGAGATTATTCCCAATCAAAACGAGAATAATATTCCCTATAGGTAAAAGGCCAATTATCTGAAATGCTGATGGTAACCCCTTTAATATCTAAGAGTCTTTGTGAGGTCCTTCATATTTAAATGAAAGCTATGAATAATAATCATTTCCATCAATGCAACCTCTTACTTTCTGAACAACGGTGATTAAAGTTTCCAATATACGTTGCAGTGTTTTTAGATGAGTTTTAAATTCCCGAAATACATATTGCCTGTTTGATCGATGCTGTTTAATCTTTATTTGTTTTACCACTCAAAGTGTCCCGTGAAAATAGTAAATTCTTCATCATATGAAATAAAATGGAAATAAGAACAGACTTTTCCTCATCAACTTAGTTACCTGTGATAGTTTTTCCGATTAATGGTTCGAAAACATCTGCTACTCACACTACTTAACAACCACGAGAAACGCAACTAAACATTCCTATGGTTTCTGTAGCTTAATCAGTCTTTGGTAAATATTTCCTCCTACTACAGTGCTTGTAACACTGAACCATTTCTCACCAGATTTATTTTCTTCACCGGAGATTACGATAAATATTATGCAAGCAAGAGAGAAGAGGGGACGTTCTGTATGAATTTTCCGGCAATTTGTTCCTCCCCCTTTCCTAACACTAATGAGATTGGTCTGTTTTATATAACAGTTTTTTTTAGATTAGCAGAAGTCATATATTAGTTTAGCTCTTGCCAACCATAGAAGAAGCGGTAAATGCAGTAGTCTTCATTTGTTTGCTCTCTTTAATGTTACTGAAAATTAATAAATAATCCTCAAGAAAGTAACGTGAATTTAAACAAGTTCTGTTTAATAAAATATCTGGCTTCTATTCAGGAACTTCATAAATTAGATGTTGGAGCAATGTATTTAATATCCAGTATATTTGGGATTATCAGTCAGGAAATAATTTAATTGGTTTTTAAACTCTTCATGGACAGTGCTGCTGAGCGAAGTTTTTTAGAGCTATTGTTGGGTTAGTTTTTACCAAGCTTAATGTTGTTGATACTAAAAAAAAGAATGCTTTCAAGACAAACCTTAGTGTATATGAATCATTACGATGAGCGGATAGATAGATGCAGCTAAGATGAAATGTGATTTTAAGCCTCCTCATACAGAGCAGGCTTAAAATCTGTCCTATTAGTAAGCTCAGTAACTTCCATGCATCCGGGATTGTTGTTCTTCCCAGTAGCTTCCTAATTTTGTGTATCCATGCCTTGGGTGAGGAAATTACCTCAAATTCTGTTTTCATTTCGTCAGTATAAGGGTGGTCGGCTCTGAGGTGTACATGTCTACCTGAGCCGTGAGGGATTTCTTATGGCCAAAGTGCAATTGCATTTAGCAAAAACATGACATTAGTGTCAAATTTTGCCAGACGCAAGAATAATAAATCAAAGAAGGAACTTGTCTTATCTTTTCCCTCAATGCATGACCAACCTGGCATTGGGGAAAACGGAAAGCCAGACATCACCTTTTATGACAAAACAGAAGGCGGAATTGAAGCATTTGATCAAATTTTTGTTCCCATACAGTTTATGCAGTTGCATGGCAAAGAGATACCCTCTTGCTCTATTTTATGGCATCTTTAATGATGCAGGAATAAATGCAATCACCATCTTCAGTAACCTCAGAAAATATCAGTGAATACACATATGGATCACTGCTAGTGCCTGCTTCAGGTGGCAAGGGAGTTGGTGAGACCATGGTCAGGAGATACAGTGACAGTCACTGGCTGACTATCATTCAATGGCCAGCATAGAAGGACTGAGGTAAATATCAGAAGTGCTCTGAGGTAAACATTATAAGACAATATCCTGAGCAATCAGAGTCCAAGAGGAGGTACTGGATATGTCATACAAAGAAAGACATAAAAACAGAATATCTGCCTCAAGCCAATGTGCCTGAAGCACTCACATACACTCCTTGCATTGACAGTAGACAAAACTAAGAGCTTCATATTACAATGTATTTTATTCTCATACATCGTGTATATAGGTTTCCATGCAACTTATATAAAGATAAAAACAGCAAGTATCCAAAAAATGAAAAACACGTACACTATTTATATTTTGTTCTCCCTGACAGTGGATATTAACGCGTTGTCAGGCAACTTCTATTCGTAGTATACAGTAAGATAATAATAAAGCTTTAGGACCATTCAAACGAACATTCAGGTTTTTTTTTTTTTTAATTCCAATACAAGTCTACACTTTAGGTCCTATTTCTATTTTTTTTTATCAAATAATTATTGAACATTATATAAAACAGAAAAATTCATTTAATATGCATAATTGTTTAGCATAAAATTTTTTCATATATCCCATTATTATTATCATTAAAATAAAGAAAGTATAAATATTTTTCTCGAATTTCTATACTTTCGGGTCTATGAGGCCTAAGTCCACCTGAGCTTTAGCAAAGGCTGAGATCTGCCAGAGCTGGGCTAATTTAGGGGAAAGAAGAACAATTGTTAAAAAGAGGACCTTAGGTGAAAGATGGATAAGTATCTCCGAATGTGGTGTTGTCAGGCCAAGAGAATAGAAAATAGAAGTTTAAAAAAAAAATGTGCGCAGAATTAGGAAAGTTTGGAAGGCTGGAAAAAAAAGTAACAGTGACATTGCCAGAAGAAAGAAAAAGTAAAAAATGCGCCGAAGTTTCTTCAGCGCAATCAAGTTTTGTGTATGGCATATAATGCTGCATGAATCTCTCAGCCACGGCCACGAAACTCTCAGCCGCAGCCCATGAAACTTTCAAGCACGGCCCGGTGGTGGCCTGTGTTGTTGGCACCTACAGCAGTGCCAGACGCACTATCGTGGCTAACTTTAACCTTAAATAAAATAAAAACTAGTGAGGCTAGAGAGATGCAGTTTAGTAAGTTTGATGATGGATGTTCGATGGTGGATGGTCAACATTCCAATTTGCAGCCCTCTAGCCTCAGTACTTTTTAAGATCTGAGGGCGGACAAAGAAAGTGCGGAAGGACAGACAAATAGCCATCTCAACAGTTTTCTTTTACAGGAAACTAAAATTGGAACAAAAGTTTGTGCAGGATACATAGGAGTTGGTGGGAGGGTGTTGCCACCTGAACGGCTCAAGCCGGGGAGGATTTCTAGTGGTAACAATTTTGAGTAAACACTTAATGAACAAATAATATTGCCTCTTAACAGATTTGTGGAGCCACTTTATATATACATATATATATATATATATATATAGTGAACCCCCCGTATTCGCGGGGGATGCGTCCCACACCCCCACACGAATGGGTCAAATCCGCGAATGCTTAAAACCCCTCTAAAAACACTTAGAACTGCCCATTTTGATAGCTTAAACACAGAAAAACCCTGTAAAAATGCTTATACCTGAATATTTTAATAGTTTTATCACAAAAGTGCATTTATTCATGAAAATTATATGAAAATACAGTAATAATTAGTGAATATTTCTCAGTGAAAAATACCGCGAATCGGCGAATTTTCCGCAAATGATGGCTAAATATGTTCCATAGAGAAACCCGCGAATGCATGAGTCCGCGAACGTTGACAACGCGAATACGGGGGCTCACTGTATATATATATATATATATATATATATATATATATATATATATATATATATATATATATATAAATATAAATATATCATCAAAATATAATCTCAACTTGTATCTTGGGTCACAGTTTATTCGAGAAATGACAAATTTATCCGACCCATTCACGTCGCGGAAACTTAATCGCGCCCTAAGGCGGAGTAAAGTGGTCTAAGTGGAAAAATTAAACACCATATCTGTCACTTTCTCCAAAAGAGAAATCGCTTTCCATAATGGAGGGAGATAGAGACCAGAAACCAGGTTGAGAGTGGTGAAGGGGCTTCGTCTCTATGTCAATAGGACGAAAGCGTCGTCCTTTGCAATATACGCTGGACGTTTGGTTTTGAATTATTGATGGTTTTAGCGAGGCGACATCTGATAATGATTGGCTTCAAGAGTTGGTTTCTTATCTTGAAACGGTAAATTGGAGGGGAAAGAGCCGAAACTGCATTTCCCTCACAATATTAGGTTAGATTGTCTGTCAAAACTCAGTTTGAGATATGTATCCTTCTGTTTAGAAAGGGATATCTCTTAATACACAAGAGGAAGAATGTTAGCAGGAAAAAGAAAATTGCGACGCTAAGCTAGGATATAAAAGGAAAATATGAATAACGTTATCCAAACAGGTTTACCCTTAATTTATTTTGCTACATGGTTTTCGATGTTTACTTTCTTATGGATGGTGTATGTCATATATACCTTCCAATGTCTCTGTTAAGTTTCCGTTAATTTATCTTATATGTTAAAAGTCCCTTACTTCCTTTCATTTCACATTCGTTTGCTTTCGTCAGAAAATACAAATTTTGGCCAATTTATGCGGCAATAATGTCTGCGATAAAACTGCTGGCCACAGACATGTTCACGACATGAGTGATTATGGGGAGACTGCTGGACGTGACATTTATCATACTCTCGCTGGATTTGTGAAAGTCTTCCAAAAAAAAAAAAAAACATATTTTGACGAACGCTCTACGCTTGTTGATCAAAACAAATAGAATGATAACAATAGCAATAATAGTGAAGTTTAGTATTGTTTTTGAGGATATTTACTCGTTACTTTAGTTATCATCGTAAGTATTATTGTGGCTATTATCGTTGCTATCGTCGAAGCTTGGCAAAGCATCACAAACGTTAGTCATGGTGCTCGTTTAATCACGTATGCAATAACGCATGCAACAGACAGCAAGACAGACAGACAGACAGACTGACTGTACGACCATACCAATGAGTTTTATTTGTTCCTTTCTATACTAAGAGATGTCCATAATAATTTCTTGCCTCGATTTTGTAATGAGGAGTGAAAGTGAGATCAGAAACTTTAAAGAGCTCCCTGCTTTGCGTTTATATTAATGACATCGGATTCTGGGCCCACAATCGACAACGTCACGGCAGGATTCCCTGTTGCATAACTTTCATCAATTTCTGCACAGAAACTGGGAAACAATTTTCATTTACCTGGAACAGCAGACGAAACGGATCGCTCAGAGCAGTTTATCTTGCCTGACATGTAAAGAAATATAAAAGAAGATTAATAGAAAAACCCTAAATGAGGGAGGGTCAAACGATCCAGTGAACGCGAAAGTACAAGGGAAGAAAATCAGTGGACGTCAACTACGATAAATCGCCGGAAGTATTATTTTAAGCAATCTGAAATGTACCACCAATAATGTGTTTTGTATTTATTAGTACCATATGAACTACAATGCCTATATTGATTAGTAGCAAACGTGGCAACGGGTTTAAAACACTTTTTTTTTCATGAATTGCTAACATACTCTCAAGACAGTCTTGCTTTTGTTAGGCCTACACTCATTGACTGGTGCCAGATGAATACTTTTAATGGAGAGAGAGAAATTTTTAATAATTTACTTTAAGTCTTTGGTAGGTGTCTAATGAATAATCCCACCTCTGATAGAGGGGAGATTCAGTTAGGCTTGCTTTTTTTTTTTTTTTTTTTTTTTCATCGGTGTCCAGTGAATACCAATGATGGAGAAGAAGAGGGTTTGAATGATGCATACATTTTTTTTCGATTTTGTTCAGTATCTAAATACATTTGAATTGGAGGTATTTTATTCACATGGGCCTAACCGCTTTATCTTCGGCCCCCTGAATGATGAAAACAATTATTTGGCTTCAATATAACCGTATTGGTAAAGAGAATAAAACATATATGTAATTTTGTTATTCCATCTGTCAGGTGAAATAAAGTAAGGAATGGGATTGCTGATTACTCCTTGAATAAAATCGTGAGGGTAACAAAATTACTATATATATATATATATATATATATATATATATATATATATATATATATATATATATATATATATATATATATATATATATATATATATATATATATATATATATATATATATATATATATATATATATATATATATATATATATATATATATATATATATATATATATATATATATATATATATATATATATATATATATATATATATATATTTCAGAAAATATGGCTGCTACAATTTTAAAGGACACATATATGCATTTCATAGCTTCAATGCTTTAAGATGTGATGAAAGAATTTTTGGAGCGAGGTGGTACTGACAGAGCCGTCAGTTGTAAAATCTTTGTATTCAGCAAATAGTTTGATTCCTCAGCTATCTGCGTGAGAACCTCAGCAATATTGGCAGTCAGGTGATCTCCGAAGTGTTATGTATATTCGTGAGTACGTGCGTTAATTTGATCTAGATTATGCCAAAATCTGCCCTAAAAGTGAGTTTGATCGTTCATTAACGTGATAGAACTGCAGTTGTCTAGACGTAGCTTTGGAGAGGATCCAGGCTTTAAATCGGCAGATAAGGTAGAGTTTGAAATCTCTGTTTTTATGGGAGGAAATTGAACTTGTGATTTTTACCATGATTTTCTAATCATTATGAACTTTTGAACTGGTGTGGGAGATTTAATATGAATATTCATACCTCTTTTATATTATTATTTTGTTATGTTACGTTTGCCATATCTTGGCTATGCATTTTACACTTTCCATTATTGTGTTTTGCATTTCATATATTTTTGGGAGTTTTCTATCATGTTTAATTCTTTCGACAGATGTCTGTGGACAGTGTGGACTGGTTCGAATAACATGTGGTAGACTGTTTTTTTTGACATGACTTTAGTTATTGATTTGGGGAGTATGTGTGATTTTGGATATTTTCAGGCTATTAGCCATAATGAGACTTCTTTAATCAGAAGTGCTTTGCAGTTCAGAGTTTAGTTATCTGACTCGATAATTCATTTATTATGCATTTTAATCTTTGCTTTGTTTTATTCATTTCTTGTTGGGTTATTTGAGCAATAAACCTATTTTTGTAGAAACTATTGCTTTTCTTTAAATAGTCCATTTAATTGCTTTGGTGAGAATGAGTGAGATTCGGGTGGGTGAACTTCGGAAACCGATGAGAGAGAGAGAGGGAGAGAGAGAGGGAGGAGAAAAAAAGGATGCAAGTGTTATCGAGAGCGAACCTTCATACGCCTTTCCCTGAAGAAAGATTGTTAGAGCACGTTACGTACACTTTCAAAAAGTGTTAATTCTGTTTTCTTGTAACAGAGTTAAATGCTGGCAGCGGTGTCTCATGATTTTAAATGGTGGCAGCCGTAACTCATGAATTTTAATGTCTTTAATGATGGCGAAAGAGGGAGATTGCTAATAGACTAATTGGTAACGTTGATGCCCAAGGCATAGGCGACTTCACCTAAGAGCTAAGGCGACGAGTCAGTGTTGAATGACTGAGTGGGTCGTGATTACGTGTATACACGGGTGATTACGCGCTAATACGGGGAATCTTTTTTTTTCCGTCTCTATTCGAGTACTGGGAGTGGGGAGTTGTGAAATAGATCTGGATGATCTCTAGAGCATTTTTGGGGTTAACAAAATACCCAAATAAGTGTGAATAGTGGCGATTGTGAGTTAATTACGCAAAGTGATTATTCGACAATAATCACGGGTGTTGTTTGCTTCGTCTTCGAGTGGGTGACGTCACAGGTTAGAAGTTGAGAGATAGGTGCTCCGTTTTCTGTTTCAAATTGGTAAGTACCCCATTGTCGTAAGTTGCGCAGAACTCCGTTTTCTATTCTTCTTTTAGAGGGGGTAACTTTTACCTTTCTCTAGTGTTCTTTTTGGTTTCTTTTTTATGTTGTTACGCTCAGGGCATGTGATTACTCACAAAATGCCGGACGATGCAGCAAGCAAGCACATCCCAATCAATTGTGGTGCATAAAGTGACGAGCGTTAGCGCGGGAATTAGTAATTTTAAAGGGTTAGTTGACGGGAAGACAACCCAAAATATAGAAACTTTCATTGAGTCAGTGAACAATTATCTGAATTCCAAGAAAATTACGAATGGCGCTGAAGCTTTAACAGAGGCTAAATCATTTCTGGATTTAGATAAAGGAGATATTGGGAAACGGGCACGCAGTTTCGGGTTCAGAAGGTGTAAAACTTGGAATGAACTGCAGAAATTTCTACGAGCTACTTATGGCGGAGTTCAACGTGAATGTGCAGTTCGGAATTTGCGAGAGTTTCTCAAAATAAAGAAGGGCAATGATTCACTAGTCACATACAGTGCAAATTTATTTGATGCAGTAGTTGAGTTAAAGAAATCTATAACAGGCTCTCCATGGGTAACTGGAAATAATATCTCCTTAGATAATTTTGAAAGATTGTTACACTTTGCTTGCCTTTAACGTCGGTCCCAGATGTAATTGTAGATAGTTTTGATAAGAGAATTGATCAGGATACAGACGAATCCTTTTTGTTTGCACAGATTAACAAAAATCTAGCAAAATGCCCGACACTGGACAGTAGTTTTGTACAGGGAGGTGCAAAGATGTCAGCTGCGGTTTCCAAACCACAGAATAATGATAGTCGCTCGCATTCGGGAAATGATGCAACAGCGAAGACATGTGCACGAGTAGAATCGAAGAAAATTCCAGAGAGATTAGTCACAACGATACGTTGTTTTAATTGTGATAAAATAGGACATAGTAAATCAAATTGCAGAGTGAGATATTGTTCAGTTTGCAAATCTTCAGATCATGGATGGAGATTTTGCCCAGCCACAAAGAATAGAGATTATTCAGGGAAGTCACGGGGAGGTTTTTCTAGATATGACAGGAGAATTCCACATGATGCAAGTTCTAGATACACAAAGGAACAGCAGAATTTTCACAAGATAAGTTCGAAAACGGACACAGGATAATGACTAATCAGGTTTTAGAGTCAACAGAACCTAGGCCGATTGTACGTGGATTCTCTAATGGCAGTGAAATTGCGATTTTCATTGATTCTGGTAGCTCAGTTAACTTAGTAAATGCTGACCTTTTTCACTCAAGGTTTCCAGAGTGCAAATTAGTCCCTTCTAGTGAGACAGTGTGTGATGTACAAGCGAGGAAACTGAATATTTTAGGTTCGTCATTTCTTACGCTTTGTATCGGTGGAAAGACAATAGTAGAATCATTTTTGGTCATAGAAGGATTAGCCTTAGGTGAAATGGTTTTGCTAGGACACCCTTCTTGTATGCGACATAACATCAACATTCTTACGGGAGTTCAGGGGATTATAATAGGTGAGTCGGGTTGTTTTGTTCCATATATACACAGGAAAAAAACTTGTGAGAAACCTAAGACACAGTCTGAGACATGTGTAACACAGTCATTAGAGAGTGAAGATATTCCGCAAAGATCTTTCAAAGGATTTTTGTTGGAAGATATTGAATTGCAACCGCGAGTTCCTACATTGGTTAAAGTGTCGCTGAAAGAGAAAAAGTTTCCTTCTCAAGTGTGCATTGTTGAGGGAACCGAGAAATTCAAAGACGTTGTGAGTACGGTGTCAGTGAATGAAATTTCAGTTGCAGGCGTGACTACAGTAGAATTGGTTAGCTATCAAGACTCAGTGAAAAAATATCACAAGGGTACTTATGTGATTGATTTTGAAGAGTTTAATGAAGAGCATAAATTAGTGAGTTTTTGTGGAGACGGGAATATGTTTCCTAACGAGGAGCAACAGTTCCGAAGTCAGGTTCTTCATGAACATTTGGCTAAAGTTGATTATCCTGAGTATTCAGATAAAGTAGAGAAAGTGTTGAAAGGATATTTAGATATCATTGCTTTCAAGGGAGATAAATTAGGAGTTACAGATGTTTTAGAACATTCAATCCGCCTAGAAAAGGGTACAAATCCCATATATATTCCAGCATATCGAATTCCTTTTAAGATCAGAGAAGAAGTAGAAAAAGAAGTTCAGAGGTGGGAGTCGGAAGGCATTATCAGACCGTCCAATTCTCCGTTTAATTTTCCTTTGCTTGCAGTTCCTAAGAAAGACGGTAGTATCAGAGTTTGTGTAAATTTTCGTAAATTGAATGAAAAAATATGCCCAGATAGATATCCGGTAGCTTGTTTGCCTGATTTGTTTGTTGAGATCGGTGGCAAGAATATATATTCATCTATAGATCTTATGCAAGGGTTTTTACAAGTTCCCCTTAGCGAGAGTAGCCGTAAATATACAGCATTTTCGGTACCAAAGGGACATTACGAGTTTAATAGGATGCCTTTTGGATTACAAGGGTCCCCAATAACATTTACTAGACTGGTTAACACAGTACTTCATGGCTTGTTAGGAAAGTCGGTGTTTGTGTACATGGATGACATTCTCATATGCACAGATACAATTGAAGAACATCTAAAGGTGTTAAAAGAAGTCCTTAAGCGATTACGGTTCGCTGGGTTAAAGGTCAAATTGGCCAAATGTGAGTTTCTGAAGAGAAAAATTGTCTATTTAGGACATGTTATCTCTAAAGAGGGAGTTAGAGTGAATGATGAGAAAGTTAAAGCCATTGTGAATTTTCCAGTTCCCAAAACCAGGAAACAGATCCGTTCGTTCCTAGGTATGTCGGGTTTCTTTCGCCGTTTTGTGCGGAATTTTTCTACAATAGCGTCTCTATTGACAGATTTGTTACGAGAAGACGTTAAGTTTGTTTGGGGTGATAGTCAACAATTAGCTTTTGAGAAGCTTAAGAACGCTTTGGTGAACCCACCTGTTTTGAAGTTTCCAGATTTTAGTCAACCGTTCACCTTAGTGACTGACGCGAGTCAGGAAGGTATAGGTATGTGTTTGATGCAGAAATTTGAAGGGAAATTACACCCAATTGCTTTTTATAGCAGAAAGTTCAAAACGCGTGGTAGTAACGAAAGGCTGATGTCAGTTGTGGACAAGGAGGCTTTCGCAGTCGTCTCTAGCCTTGTTCATTTTAAGATGTTGTTGTTGGGAAATAAAGTTGAGATTTTTACAGATCATCAACCGTTGTTAGAGCTTTTTAATAAGCCAAATTTGTTGCCCAAGAGAGCACGTTGGTTCCTAACATTGAGAGATTTTGATGCAAACCTCAAATACATTGAAGGTAAGCATAATGTAGTTGCAGATGCATTGAGCAGATATTTTCCGGTTGAGGATGAGGAAATACACACCGAATCCTGTGTGGGAGAAGAGAGTAAATATTTGGTGTCTAATGTCTCTGATATTAGTAGTTCTGAGAGATCACATGTAGAGGACATACACGTTCCTACAGTGCATACTTCGGGGAGAAATAGTGAGTCGGCAGTCTCGGGAGAGATTGTTATTCGTGATAGTGAGAGTAACGCAGTGTGTTATATTATGGGTGAAAATGTCACTTGGGACATAGGCTTGCTTGAACAAAAGCAAGATGAAGATAAATTGTTGTCAGATGCTAAGGCATTTCTTAGGGGAGTTTCACCGAAGAAAGGGTATAAGTTGCCTTTTTCTGGTCTAGAGTTGGAGAATAATTTATTGGTGAGGAAAGTTAAGTATAACTTGCGAAGTACTCGAAGCATGGGTGAGATTACACAAATCATCGTGCCAGAGAGTCTAGTACCACAAGTTCTAGACATTGTACATTGTAAATTTGGTTCGCCTCATTTGGGTGTGGACAAGACGTATGAAAACGTCAGGTCAAAGTTCTTTTGGAAAAATATGTTTTCCGCAGTAGAAGCCTTTGTGAAGAAGTGCGCTATTTGCAATGTGAATAAGCCAGCGACGACAGTGTCGTGTCGTTTGGGTTCATATCCCATACCACATAGGCCGTTTCAGAGAGTGCATATGGATATTCTGGGTAACTTCTCAGAGTCCGCTTATGGTTATAGACATTTATTAGTAGTTGTTGATGAGTTGACTCGCTTTGTCGAGATTTTCCCACTGAAATACAAATCAGCTGAGGAAGTTGCTATAGCGTTCTTTTTAAGGGGATAATTTGTCGATATGGTGTTCCTGAATGTCTGATCACAGACAATGGTAGGGAGTTTATTAATAAGACTTTAGACGGTCTTGCTAATTTGTTGGGAATAAAGAAAGTATCTATAATCCCGTATAGACCTGAAGCAAATGGGTTGTGTGAGAGGGCGAATCGGAAAGTAATCGAAGCTTTGCGCATGACGGTGGGTGGTTCCGATACACATTGGGACAGATTGTTGGATGAAGTGCGATATAGTATCAATACTATGTTGAATGACACAATTAAGATATCTCCAGCAGAAGCTTTGTATGGATACAAGTTGAAAGGACCTTTTGATTTGTTACCAGAGCAAGTTCAGGGTGATGTTACGGTCACTTCGTTGATAAATACAGTGAGAGAAAGATTTGCACGTATCAGTAAAGAACTTGAACTTAGTTCACGCGCAATGGTAGAGAAAAGTAACGCGAAATCGAGGGGAGTAGCTTTTTCGATGGGTGATAGAGTGTTTGTTAAAGTGAATGTTCGGAATGATCTGAATTATAAATTAAGTCCGAAGTTCCACGGACCTTTTGAGATTGTAGAGATCAAAAGAGGGAATAGATTTGTAGTTAAAGATGTAAATACTGGAGTGACGAAATTGACCCATATTTCAAAGTTAAAGAAAGTTGGGATGTAATGGAACATTTGTATATAGTTATGTAGTGGAACGTTTGTATATAGTTAGAGGGATAAATGGGTTGATATTTGTATATATGATATTTTTTTTATTTTTTTTATCTCTTGTTCATTTTAGATGTTGAAGTTCTTAATCATTTGTTTTCGAATGATTTTAGGAACTGAGACATGGGCTAATTTCATACGAAATTTGACCCGTGTGTTAGTGTGTTATGGTGTTATGATGTGTTTCATCATCTGACGCAATATGTGTGTTGTTTGGGATATTTTTTTTGGGAGGTACTTAGTATATCGGACCGAACAAGTCTGATCTTTTTTTTCGGGTTGGGAGATCGTATTTGAGTATTTGGATTTTTTTTTCAATTTCTTTTGTTTAAAATGAAGGGAGCTGTATTGTGAGTAGTTGTAGTTGTTAAGATCGTGGGAGCGATTGCCATTACGTCAATTGCTATTTTGTTGAGAAATATTTGCTAACCGGAGTAGAACTTTCATGTCTTTTACGAGATATGGTACCTTTTAGTGTTCGGATAGAATTTTTTTTATGGGTGAGTTCCGTAGAGTTATTGTGCTTAATAGTTAGTTGACTGTGGATATTCTGAGATACACACTTGGAATTAGTTCACATTGTGAGTGTTTGACTTTCGCATTAGTAGTCTTTGGTTCAGTAACATGAAACCTTTTCTTAGTTTTGTTATTAGACCTTTTTCGAGTGCTTTTTGGGAGACTCAGTAGTGACATGGGATAGATTAGAGACCATGTTCATTTTGGGAGATCAATATCAAGGTTCGGGAGTTGGTTGTAAGACAAGTTGTACTTTAGTTAGAGAGAAGTGTGTGTGTGACAGTAGCGTTTTTCAGTTGCGAGTTGTGTCTGTGGGTGGTTGTGAATTATCATTAGTTCATGGACAGACTCCGACAGAATGTGACTTTAGACAGTTCCTGCGAGATTACCACATCGAGTCCACCAGCACTCTTCCTGCCGCGTTTTGCAAGGAGTATGCAGTTACAATGATGTGCCAGAACAACAAGTCGACGACATTCGTTCATCGAGGGTCCAAACTGTTTGATTCATCCTGCAGAATCCTGTCTACGGATTTTCTCGTACTTAGCCGTGCTGTATTCAACAGTTCCGAGAAGATAATTATGCGTCATACGCATAACGAGCATTTGGTAGTGGCGGTACCTACAACCAAGGTGCCAATGACGGTTCCACCGTTGGAAGACATTGACGATTCCGTGATGTTCCAGTATCAGGAATATATTATGCCGACAATTTCAATTGTCTTAATAGCTATTTTACTGATAATTCTTGTTGTGGGAGTAGTAAAGCTTATTCGTGTTTGTAAGATTACATGTAAAGGCTCTAAGAACTCAACCCCAGTGACTTTGGAAGTGCGTCATGAGAGCAGTCCTTAAAGCTGCAGTGCAGTAGACATTGCTAATTGAGCATAAGCTCTATCTGTTATGTTTTATGCATATGCTTTTGTTTTAGTTTGCCGTTAAGGAGAGCGAGATGCTCTTATGTGGTGGCCGAGCTCTATTTCAGAAAATATGGCTGCTACAATTTTAAAGGACACATATATGCATTTCATAGCTTCAATGCTTTAAGATGTGATGAAAGAATTTTTGGAGCGAGATGGTACTGACAGAGCCGTCAGTTGTAAAATCTTTGTATTCAGCAAATAGTTTGATTCCTCAGCTATCTGCGTGAGAACCTCAGCAATATTGGCAGTCAGGTGATCTCCGAAGTGTTATGTATATTCGTGAGTACGTGCGTTAATTTGATCTAGATTATGCCAAAATCTGCCCTAAAAGTGAGTTTGATCGTTCATTAACGTGATAGAACTGCAGTTGTCTAGACGTAGCTTTGGAGAGGATCCAGGCTTTAAATCGGCAGATAAGGTAGAGTTTGAAATCTCTGTTTTTATGGGAGGAAATTGAACTTGTGATTTTTACCATGATTTTCTAATCATTATGAACTTTTGAACTGGTGTGGGAGATTTAATATGAATATTCATACCTCTTTTATATTATTATTTTGTTATGTTACGTTTGCCATATCTTGGCTATGCATTTTACACTTTCCATTATTGTGTTTTGCATTTCATATATTTTTGGGAGTTTTCTATCATGTTTAATTCTTTCGACAGATGTCTGTGGACAGTGTGGACTGGTTCGAATAACATGTGGTAGACTGTTTTTTTTGACATGACTTTAGTTATTGATTTGGGGAGTATGTGTGATTTTGGATATTTTCAGGCTATTAGCCATAATGAGACTTCTTTAATCAGAAGTGCTTTGCAGTTCAGAGTTTAGTTATCTGACTCGATAATTCATTTATTACGCATTTTAATCTTTGCTTTGTTTTATTAATTTCTTGTTGGGTTATTTGAATAATAAACCTATTTTTGTAGAAACTATTGCGTTTCTTTAAATAGTCCATTTAATTGCTTTGGTGAGAATGAGTGAGAATCGGGTGGGTGAACTTCGGAAACCGATGAGAGAGAGAGAGGGAGAGAGAAAAGGAGGAGAAAAAAAGGATGCAAGTGTTATCGTGAGCGAACCTTCATACGCCTTTCCCTGAAGAAAGATTGTTAGAGCACGTTACGTACACTTTCAAAAAGTGTTAATTCTGTTTTCTTTTAACATTATATATATATATATATATATATATATATATATATATATATATATATATATATATATATATATATATATATATATATATATATATATATATATATATATATATATATATATATATATATATATATATATATATATATATATATATATATATATATATATATATATATATATATATATATATATATATATATATATATATATATATATATATATATATATATATATATATATATATATATATATATATATATATATATATATATATATATATATATATATATATATATATATATATATATATATATATATATATATATATATATATATATATATTATATATATATATATATATATATATATATATATATATATATATATATATATATATATATATATATATATATATATATATATATATATATATATATATATATATATATATATATATATATATATATATATATATATATATATATATATATATATATATATATATATATATATATATATATATATATATATATATATATATATATATATATATATATATATATATATATATATATATATATATATATATATATATATATATATATATATATATATATATATATATATATATATATATATATATATATGAAATCTACTGGTTACTTTTTACCAGATACATATAAAATATATGTATCTGGTTTTTATTTGAAGGGGTTAAAAATTTGTCTATTAATAATGATTACCAAATCAATAAATGAAATTTAGAAATAAAATGTGAGAGCTCTAAAATTTTATTGCAAAAGCATACAAATTTTCCGTTTTTAGGGCACACCGATTTCCTGCATGTTCGTAAATTTTACCTCTCCTGTTGTAAACTCTGTCACTTTCAACAGAGAAAGGAGGGAGATTTGGATCAGTGCGCTTTTGCCAGATGGGGAGCTCCACCAGCTATACCATGAAATCTCTGAAACATGAATTCATTCTGTGAACAGACATTCTGTTACTTAGTAAATCAGAAAAAAAGGCTATCAAATTTAAATACCATGCTCATTGTAAACCGTTGCAGAAACAACTTACTAAGACTGTAGAATTTGTTTTATTCGGAATGATATAAACTTTCGTTCCCGTGCACATAATAAGACATGAACCACACTGTGTCTCTGAGGACGATCGTTCCCTGTTCATTTAGGTAGGAAATCTAGAATCCTTGCAACCTTCAAGATGACTAAGTGGTTTGAGCATTGGAGGGTACGGTGTCGAATGTTCGAGACTATTCGATACCACTCCATATATCACTTATAATTCCCCTTCAGTATATTCACCAAGTAGCGTGAAGTGGATATTAAACGACATTTGTAGATTAATGATTGTATATAAGTCACGGTGATGTGATAAAAAATTCACACACACACACACACACACATATATGTTATACCCCTAACAGATTCAACATTCCTTTCGAAATGCTACGTAACGTGTCTGCGGCCTATCTTCAGAAGACGGGGTAACCCGCAACTCTCTCACTCCCCTCTCTCTCTCTCTCTCTCGCACTCAACCCACGGATTCTCTCTCTCTCTCCAACACCATCCTCAAAACGGATACTCTAAGGAAACACAATCTTTCCTACATAAATAGATTTATTATCAAACAAACCCAACAAGTAATGAATTAACAAAGAAAAGATTAAAATGCATAATAAATGAATTAGTCTAATTCAAGATTTAATGTTACTCTGGCTAAAAAGCCTTTACACTCAAAACTCCCACACACTCCATCTTAGACATTATACGTCTAGTCTTAAAGTCAACCACATTGAAAGCAACAACTAAACTGCAAAGATTGCAGTGTCCTTTCTCTATAACCACAGCAACCCCACAGACATCTGTTGAAAAATTAAACAAACCATAATCTCCCACAAATACACAAGTGTAAGACATAATAATGAAAGTCTAAAATGCATGGTTAATAAATGTCAAATCAGAACACAATAAAATAGAATATCAAAGTGACATAAATGACTATGTCCAATCCTTCCCACAAATTCATAAGCGTATCGGATATGGAAAATTCACAAGTTCACAGTCCACACAGAAAAAAGAGAAGTCTGGATTTACCTTAACTGCCGGTTTCTAAGAGATTGGAACACACAAAGCCACGTCTGGACGATAACGCTCTCGTTTAGTTAATAATCAACCAGACCTAACTTTTGGGCACAATTAGACACAATCTCCATTTTTCCAACGCACGAACTTATGTACTTGCATACCAACTCGGTCGGTTGCCTCACATATCAGCGACAATATTGTGTGTTCATCGAGCCAAAACAGCTGAAGCAATTGAACTATCTGCTGACTGCAATGATTTTGCAACTGTGCGATCGTCCTAAGTACCACCTTGAAGCATCTCTTTGTTTCATCACACTATGACTGAATATACACAGTAATTCTAAAATCAAACACATTACCCCATATATATATATATATATATATATATATATATATATATATATATATATATATATATATATATATATATATATATATATATATATATATATATATATATATATATATATATATGTGTGTGTGTGTGTGTGTGTGTGTGTGTGTGTGTGTGTGTGTGTGTATACCTCTCCTGTACCAGCAAGCAATGTTGTAAGGATAAATTTCCATAATTCTTTAACTGTAATAAAGTACTGAGGAGTATTTTAGTAAATTATAAATGCATTTGAAATAGCTTGATCCATATCACCTAAATATGCTCTGTTGATATGAGCTTCATTATATAATTTCTGGTAACGAAATATCAGCCATCAAGAAATCCAATTCGAAAGTCAGCTCATTTGTTCTCATGACACTAATAATAATGGAGCTGTGAATATCCTCCCCTTCAAAAAACGTCATCCCTTAAGCTTCGCGCTGATGTTAAACATGATTTCGGATTTTAAGCTGAAGATTTGGGAAGGGGAAGTTTTTTTTTTTTTTGCCAGCAATCATTAACTATGTCTGAATTCTTTTTCATTTCCTGCTTCTCTCTCTCTCTCTCCCTCTCTCTCTCTCTGTCTGTCGCTTCGTATAGGTGTCACAAACTATTTTACAAGCAAAAGTATTCTGTTAAATGCACTGTATTCCATGTTTTAGAGACATTCATAACCACTTGTCTTTTTTCTTGTAAAGTAAGTGATAACACAAAATATTCATGGAAATATACCAAAATTTGCCCCATCTCATTTTTCATTTTTCCTTGTGCATATTCTTCTCTCCATTCTATTCATATCATGGTTATTCTCCAACTGTTTCTCATATCAATAACATTTGTCTGCTTATCGATCTTCTTAAAACACACGTGCACCAGACACTTTAATATTCGCAGGACCTCTTGTATTCTCAGGACCCAATAGGTGTTCATGTACATCTTAGCCATTTTTGCAATGTCTAGAGAATCGACAGGCATTCTTTTTACCCATGTATTTACTCCTGGGAGGTTAAACCCTTCCCTTTTTTTTCGGGAGGAGAGAATGCAGGTCGCAAGGACTAAAATCATGAATATTCCATTGTGATGCCTGCTTAGGAATCCGGTACTATCCATTATAATAGACCTTAACACGGCTTAAGTATGAGAGTCCAATTCCATGGGTCTCCTTCCTTCTGTGATGTATTAAACATTGTGGGATTTTTGCCACCGGTAATCCATTATGGAAGTGAATGAGAATAAATGCCATCCCTGTTATCAGAAGTTACCTTCCCTGTACACTCCCAAAATTATTTATTAGACTGCTCGTGAAAACAATAACCTGTATCTTACCGTATTCCATATTTTTTTCTATATAAATTTGCAAAAATAAAACGATATATATGTTTTTGAGAGTAAACGTGCTGCTTAAACTCACAGTAAAAATTAATTTCTTTTTCAAAGATGAATCTAATTTATAGCAGTTGTTCTGGTAAAGAATTATCTGTCGAAAATTCGTCTTGTGAGAGAAAAGCATTTTACACTAAGTGTTCAAGAGTTAACTGTAAGGATAAGTCTGGCAAGAGTGTGAGTAACCAATTGACATTACATGACATATATATCTTGTCTGTGCGTTTGAAACCAAACTCCTCATTCTATGGATGGATACAGCACACTGGCTGATTATTTGTAAGAAGTAAGAATTTCTGCGACTTAATATCTGATTTCTTAGGTGGTAATATCCTCTCTCACCCTACGATAATCGTCACTCCTAGTCAAGATTACAATTCTGGAATGAAAAGAGAATTTCAATTTTAGTTTTCTGTAAAAGGAAACTATTTTGCCGACCTTGTCTGTCGGTCCGCACTTTATTCTGTCCGCACTTTTCCTGTCCGTCCTAAGATCTTAAAAACTACTGAAGCTAGAGGCTGCAAACTAGTATGCTGATCATCCACCCGCCAATCATCAAGCATACCAAATTGCAACCCTTTGGCCCCGGTAGGTTTTATTTTATTTAAGGTTAAAGTTAGCCATAATCGTGCTTCTGGCAACGATATAGGATGGGCCACCACCGGGGCTTGGTAAGGGTTTCATGGGCAGCGGCTCATACAGCATTTTACCAAGACCTCAGAAAGATAGATCTATTTTCTGTGGTCTTGATTGTACGCTTTAGCGGTTGTACAGAAAACTGGATTGCGCCGAAGAACCTTGGGCCCATTTCTTAGTTGTTTATTCTCGTATTCGAATTTAAGAATCTGAGCTGGGGAACGGAAACAGAAATAGTAAATGGAATGGTCAAAAGTTCATGTCACTTTGGCTTTGGTATTGGCATAAACAAACGCATATATATATATATATATATACATATATATATATACATTATATATATATATATATATATATATATATATATATATATATATATATATATATATATATATATATATATATATATATATATATATATATATATATATATATATATATATATATATATATATATATATATATGGATAGAGAGAGAGAGAGAGAGAGAGAGAGAGAGAGAGAGAGAGAGAGAGAGAGAGAGAGAGAGAGAGAAAAAAAGAATATAAAACCCCACTGGTAGTAGCACTTGTAGATTACACCAAAGCATTTGACTCGGTCGAAACTGAGGAGTTCATGCCAGCGCTGGAAGAACAGGAAGTTGACTTAGTTTACATCAATGTCCTCCGTCACATCTATGACCATGCAACATCATTTATTCGCCTCCACAAGGACTCAGAATCATTCCAACTCAAGAGAGGAGTCAGACAAGGTGACACTAGCTCACCCAAACTGTTTACTGCCTGCCTGGAGATAGCTTTCCGACAATTCAACTGGCAAGAAAAAGGAATAAGAATAGATGGAGAATACCTAAGTCACCTCATATTTGCTGACGACATCATTATCGTTGCCCCCACCAAAGATGAGCTTCAACAAATGCACACCGAGCTAGGTAAAGCAAACAAATCAGTAGGCCTCCACATGAACTTCCGTAAGACCAAAGTCATGAGCAATAAATACACTGAAAATGCTGATGACATACTTGAAATTGAAAATCAACAAATTAAGGAAGTGGACCACTACATCTACCTTGGACAACGAATCTCTCTACATGACGCCTCCAAAGAGAGCAAAATAAAAAGAGGAATGATCCTCTGTTGGCAGGCGTTTGGAAGAGCCAGTACAGTGTTAAAAAAATAAGAAGATTCCTATCCTCTTAAAAAGGAAAGTCTATGATCAGTGTATCCTCCCCACTGTCACCTATGGGGACGAAACTTGGAATCTAACAAAAAAGCGTTCCTTTAAATTACTAACAATGCAGAGGGCACATGAGAGAATTATGCTAGATCTAACTTGGAATGATAGAAAAACAGCTAAATGGATACGTCAAAAAACTAAAGTAAAGGATATCCTTGAAACCATCAGTAATCTAAAGTGGAACTGGGTGGGGCACATTGCCAGGATGACAGACAACAGATGGACATCACGAACAACCTTCTGGACACCCCGAGGATACACAAGAAATGGAGAAAGACAAAAAACCCGCTGGCGAAATGACTTAGACCTACATAGCAGCGGAGGATAGAGATCTGAGGAGGAGCCTGGGGAAGGCCTACATACAACAAAGGACTTTTGAAGGTTGAAATGATGATGAATGATGATGATGATGATGATGATGATGATATATATATATATATATATATATATATATATATATATATATATATATATATATATATATATATATATATATATATATATATATATATATATATATATATGTATATATGACTGCGAATGTAGTCATACTAAGTAGTTTAATTGAACACTTATACCCTAAGAAGTACCTATAGGTAGAGCGAGAGGAGAGCATAGTAGCTGAGGAGATTTCCTTTAAAAGTGAATAAAGCTTCCTCTCTTCTGGTCACCAGCAGCTGCATTATCTGGCCAGTCGATTTACTAAGGAGTGTATCATTGCGGTAGTAAGCACTGGCAATGCAGTCTGGAAACCACTGCCCTATGAGCTGTCACCAGTTTGCGGTATAGTTATATTAAGGCCTAGAAAAAGATTGAACCTTCTTCTGGGATGATCTGACCCTGAATGACATATGAGGGTTCTTTCTTAAGGCCAATGGCAATGACGCTTTTCCTTAGTGTGGGATGCCAAGGAAAGAGAATGGCTTCCCGGCAGCTCTGCTTGTGCGAAATATGCCGAGGGGTAGGGACAATATACGTACAGCCTATGGGTCAACCAAACCCCAAAGGCTATACGAATTTTGTAACAAATAAGGGAAACAATGTAGTATAAAGTAACTAGATTTTGGATATATAAATGTGCTACAGAACAGTAAAATTACAAGATAAATGGTTTGCTTCAGATAATGAAGCTATACAAGCCGGCTCTTACTGAGACAAAATGAATGGACATGGTGTACATAGGCATAGAGCTAGATAAGGCAACAATTCTGGTATAAGGGATTGGTGAAATAGTGTAAATGTGTTAGTGTGAATACATTCTTGGACAAAACTGAAAGACATGAATAAAAGTTGCAAGAGTTAGTATTTGTTGTCCTGAAATGACAAAGGGTAAGATAGAAAAACAAAGCTTTGGAGCTGGTTTAACAGGCTGCTGATTGTATAAAGAATGTTTTAACGAACACTAAATTTATTTATGATTACGCAGTTAAAGTATAAAAGCAATAGCTATAATACTAGTCACTTTACTAAGTATTTTAATCGCCACAATCGACTTTTAATTTTTCAAGTTTGTACAGCTTTTTAAATACAATAACTTTAGTTTTATATATATATATATATATATATATATATATATATATATATATATATATATATATATATATATATATATATATATATATGTATATATATATATATATATATATATATATATATATATATATATATATATATATATATACTGTATATATATATATATATATATATATATATATATATATATATATATATATATATATATATATATATATATATATATATATATATATATATATATATATATATATATATATATATATATATGACATTTTTATCACACCGTGATTTATATACAATCATGAAGCTACAAATGCCGCTTAATATCAAATCCGCGCTACCTCGGGAATATCCCCGATGGGAAATTATCACCGAAGGGGAATTTATAAGTGATAAATGGACGGGCACTTGATGGCTTAGTGGTAACGTCGACTGGAGTTGCTGGATGGCGCGTCTGTGTCGTGGGATCGAGACTCGGCAGTGCCCGTCCATTTATCACTTATAAATTCCCCTTTGGTGATAATTCCCCATCGGGGATATTCCCGAGGTAGCGCCGATTTGATATTAAGCGGCATTTGTAGCTTCATGATTATATATATATATATATATATATATATATATATATATATATATATATAAAACTAAAGTTATTGTATATAAAAAACTGTACAAACTTGAAAAATTAAAAGGCCAACAGCGTACTAGCCGAGAGCTCTACCCACCCTCAAATGAACTTAACCCCTGATGTCATTCTTCTCTCTCTCTCTCTCTCTCTCTCTCTCTCTCTCTCTCTCTCTCTCTCTCTATATATATATATATATATATATATATATATATATATATATATATATATATATATATATATATATATATATATATATATATATATATATATATATATATATATATATATATATATATATGATATATATTTGGTGTACTAAGTCAGATTAGAGAACAGAAGCAAACGTAGGCATAGAATAAATATAAAGAGAAAAGAATGACATCAGGGGTTAAATTACAATAACAGTTTACAATGGTGCATTTTTGTATGAGGAGGTTTAGTATGAATCTATGTTAGATGCTTGGAATGTTTATTTTAAGTGACAGCTTAATATGATTTGTTATACTGTGGAAATTTCTCATTTGACATCTTAATACTTTCATTTATCAGTGAACTCGTTTTGTTTCCTACAATTTTAAAACCTTAGGTTTTGAACCTTTTATTTTGCTCCTCGGCAAGAGAGTTCTCTTTTGAGATAAGTTCTTCCTTGGAGGGTGGGTAGAGCTCTCGGCTAGCACGATGTTGGCCCAGCGTTCGACTCTCCGACCGGCCAATGAAGAATTAAGAATTAGAGGAATTTATTTCTGGTGATAGAAATTCATTTCTCGTCATAATATGGTTCGGATTCCACAATAAGCTGTAGGTCCCGTTGCTAGGTAACCAGTTGGCTCTAAGCCACGTAAAATAAATCTAATCCTTCGGGCCAGCCCTAGGAGAGCTGCTAATCAGCGCAGTGGTCTGATTAAACTAAGGTATACTTTAACTTTCTCTTTTGAGATACTATAATTGCCTAGCTATTATTTTCACAAGGATAAGTGTCTGATTATTTCGACTAATGTTGGTTGTCACAGTGATACACAAAAACTCAGTGGCCATGATACTTATCATGAAGACTGAATAAATGCTGCGCTTATGATCACACTACAAATGGCAGAGTGAGAGTAATGATCGCTGAATGAATTCATGTCACATATGGAGAAATCGAATTTTTCTTAGGTGAAGGGGAACATAGCCATCCTAACTGGCTAATATTACTTGACATAATTGCAGTTTATGATGAATAATATAACCAGAAGATGAAATTATATTAGAACAGTTCGAGGAGTAAGAATAATGGTTTTAAAACTGTCAAACCTAATAGCTAAAGTTAAAAACAAAAAATGCAATAGACTTTGAACAAGTTCAGAATTTCATGATATGGCCAACTAAAGAACAATGAAGCAAAAAACAAATTAACAAACGAGAAGACAAATCAAAGCTTGAGTTTGAAAACATAAATAGCAAATAAGCAGTAACATGAATGATATAAGGAAAATATTCCAAAGACCAATGAGATAAGAGCATTGCAGAATTTGCGCAATTTACGGCAAACGTAATGTTCGAGAGGAATTAGGAGGATATTCCTGTTTTCACTGGGAATCCAGGATAAATCGTTTCCTTAGGCTGCTTTCCAAATACCAATTTCCAAAATGAAACTCTTCCATACGCACAATAGGAGGTATTTCTATTTTAATATTTTTATAATATTAAGTGTCCTATATATATATATATATATATATATATATATATATATATATATATATATATATATATATATATATATATATATATATATATATATATATATATATATATATATATATATATATATATATATATATATATATATATATATATATATATATAGATAGATAGATAGATACAGAGATAAATAGATAGATAGAAAGACAGACATTGACAAATACTGGTAGGCAGTGCAGAAAGCAAAGTTGAGTCTTCAAATGTTGTTAGAGAGTGGGGAGTGACTTGACAGTGTGAAATACAAGGTTCCCAGACAACAGAATACACATGTACACTAAAAAAGAAAGAAAATGTTGAGGAAGCGAATTTGTTACATTATGTAGCGGTTCAGAGTATATAAAAAAGAAACTTGATGGAAATCATGATGAGAGGATAAGTGACAGGGCGGTAGATTTGACCATAATTTAATTAAAGCAAAAGTTAAGTAGAAGGACGTTCATGTTGGAGAGGAAGCGGTTAAAATAGAGCTGTAAGGGCAATGAAGCCAAATGAGTTTGATAAGGAGAAATTGAGACATAAATGAGTAAACGAAGAGATGAACCCTGAAGAAATTCAGTTCTGGGTCAATGGAGTTAATGAAAGGAGAGAGGCACAAATGAGTGACACTAGAATTCATGAGAAAAAGGTTTTATTGGATTTCTCGGAGGAATAGTTATTCCTATGTATAAGAGTAAAAGTTATAGGGGGAACTGTAAGGATTATATGGACAAAAGTTTACTTGATATAACCAAGGAAAGTGTATAGCAATAATTTTTAAGGGCAAGTAATTAACAGATAGGTTTGGTAATGCAAAATATGTTTTTAGACAGGGAAGAGGGTGTGTGGACTAAGTATTTGTTATGAAGCACTTATGTAAGGGTAATCAAAGGATTAAAGAAGCCAGCATATGGAACTGGAAAACAGGGGCTTTAATCCACTCCTCCATACATCCATATAAATACAGCTGGACTATGTGTCTGGTCATTCTACAGACACTTGACAATGAGGACTGTTAGTCCTAGAAAGCTTGTAACTTTTTGTGAATAAATATCTCTGCTTGATATCATCCAGCTTTAATGAGGTCCTATCAGTAGTTTATATGTATGTATGTATGTATGTATGTATGTATGTATGTATGTATGTATATATATATATATATATATATATATATATATATATATATATATATATATATATATATATATATATATATATATATATGTATATATATATATATATATATATATATATATATATATATATATATATATATATATATATATATATATATATATATATATATATATATATATATATATATATATATATATATATATATATATATATATATATATATATATATATATATATATATATATATATATATATATATATATATATATATATATATATATATATATATATATATATATATATATATGTATGTTTGTGTGTGTGTGCATGTGTGTGTGTCTGCATGTGTACATATATGTGTGTATGTATATGAAATTTCACAGAACGATTCAACTAATAAAGAAAGATCAATCCCAGTGGACTTCAAAGTAGACTTCATTGAGCGCGGATTATTTCAGCTAAAGCACATTACATCGCATAAGAATTATGGTTATACCCTTTACAATTCCCAGTTTCACATTTTTAGATGAAATCTTTTTCATTCTATACATGCTCATATTAATTCTCAGTTGGTTTAATAATATTTTATATTCTGATGAACATATTTGTTAATATGTCATGCAATGTTTTAATCAGGAAGGAAAAAACAACTACAACTTATCCATATATATATATATATATATATATATATATATATATATATATATATATATATATATATATATATATATATATATATACATTCGTAAATTCACGTTTTCTTTGTCTTAACTGACTAACTAAAAACACATTCCCATTTTTAAACATATCACATTCCCTCAATTATCCTTTCACTCTGCTGGCTCTTATTGAGACTTCCCCATCTAATTTTCGCTTCTTTCCAAGCAATAAGACCTTTTTCACTGCCCCACGCGTTGCGGTAAGATCAACAACATTCTTCCTGAATATTCTTCTTAGCGAATGTGGTACCTTCATAAACCCTCAATATTTTCCTGTAGGGAGGGCTTAGCTCCGCGCTTAAATAATTAAGACGGTCGGTGTTGTTTGGAAGCTCAGGCTGAGCCATCACTGAGGTAATTGTTGACTTCTAACAATAGGATTATTTTTCAGATTCTCCTTTCATTCGGTATTTAACACTAGCTTTAGCTACTAAGGGATTCTGAGCCGATGAAACACGGTTTCTCGGCAACACCTTTTTATCAAAGCATCGGACAAAGGTGAAAGTTGGCAAGAGTATATTTTATAACCTTACCTAATTTTTGCAAATATTATTTAGTACCTAAGTTCAATAGTTCTGGTACTTATCAGAGTAAAAGTGTGCTTCCTATGCCAGAGCCATCAAAATTGCAGGTGAGTGTTTTGAACACAATGATGACGTTAACCTATGACGTCATGAGGCTTCACCCACAGCGAAGAGAAGTTTACATATGGGGAAAACGTCTCTTCACTGTGGCTCTGCCCACTTGCTGATGACATATTCACTAATTAATATTCGTACCCATCCTAGGTTTCAGCGATATCAATGATGGCGAGCATTCTAAATAAGTTTATTATTATTATTATTATTATTATTATTATTATTATTATTATTATTATTATTATTATTATTATTATTATTATTATTATGTGGAGGTTCCATCGCAACTTCCACAGCTGTTGTTGGGACTAAGTTGTTAGCTCGTAATTCTTCGATTTTCTTGATATTCGTATTGTTTCTACTTTACAAATAATTCAGTGTATGTAATTCATCCACATAATGAACCAGTCTATAGTTCGGTTGTTAGGTCTACAACTATTCAGGGCGGGAATACAAAAAGACCATCCGTTTTGTTTTACCTCAGGTGTCGACACTACGTATAGCCTTCTATTTGCAGCAAGTCAGGAGCGGTCACTAGAAGTTGAATTCAAATGAAAAGCAATGATACCTCATTTCTCTCAACGCCATTGTTTTATTTCAGTTAATGTAACCCATTGCTATTTTTTTTTTTTTTTGTATCATACAGGACCCTAAACAGAGCTCATATAGTCTACTCACTGCAAATAAAAGGTAATGGTAGGAGTCAAGATTCTGAGGGCAAGATATTATTTACCTTCTGGATATCAATCAAATGTAACACGATTTATATTGGTATGAATGGAAAGAAAAATATATTGGAATTAGTTTGAATGAGGAACATACTGTTATAATCATTGTTTTAATAAATGTATTTTAGATATACAAAAAAACACTATACATAATTTATTTACAAAATGTCTTCATCGTTACTCTCGAGGAAGAAGTCGGGATTGTCTAAAAACAGCTTCTGCTCACACTTCTCGGGTGGCCAAGTAACTATTACCTACTACAGAAGCAATTCACGCTATTGTAAATCTTGCCACGGGTCTTCTGCTTGTATACAAAGTGGCAAGCTGTAGCACAAATGCGTCTTGCAACCACAAGGACCTTGTATACAAAGTGGCAAGCTGTAGCACAAATGCGTCTTGCAACCACGGGGATCTTGTATACAAAGTGGCAAGCTGTAGCACAAATGCGTCTTGCAACCACAAGGACCTTATACAAAGTGGCAAGCTGTAGCACAAATGCGTCTTGCAACCACGAGGATCTTGTATACAAAGTGGCAAGCTGTAGCACAAATGCGTCTTGCAACCACGAGGATCTTGTATACAAAGTGGCAAGCTGTAGCACAAATGCGTCTTGCAACCACAAGGACCTTGTATACAAAGTGGCAAGCTGTAGCACAAATGCGTCTTGCAACCACAAGGACCTTGTATACAAAGTGGCAAGCTGTAGCACAAATGCGTCTTGCAACCACAAGGACCTTGTATACAAAGTGGCAAGCTGTAGCACAAATGCGTCTTGCAACCACAAGGACCTTATACAAAGTGGCAAGCTGTAGCACAAATGCGTCTTCCAACCACGGGGACCTTGTATACAAAGTGGCAAGCTGTAGCACAAATGCGTCTTGCAACCACGGGGACCTTGTATACAAAGTGGCAAGCTGTAACACAAATGCGTCTTGCAACCACGGGGACAATTCCATATCCTCCTGGCGGAGCCTCATGACGTCATATTACGTTTACGCAACGAATTGTTTTAGGATCCTTTTCTGTGATTTTCTCGGTTCCGGCATCGGCGACTTCATTTCACTCTATAAATATCAAAACTATCGACCTTAGGTACTAAATAATACTTGCAAAAATTAGGTAGAGTTATAAAATTTACACTTGCCAACTATCACCTTTATCCGATGCTTTGGTAAAAAGTTGTTACCGAAAAACCGTGTTTCATCGGCCCTGAATCCCTTAGTAGTATCACTAGTTGAGTAATATGCTTATTGCACTAAATTTAGAAATCTATATATTTATAGTACCTGACCCATCGGACTTTCTTTTTGGTCGGATCTGGTTCTTAACATATTTGTTCTTGCTTAATAATAATTGTTGTTAAACCGTGATTCATTTTCAGCTGTCATTGGTTCAACGACGAAAAGATCCCTGCCGATTGCCATAGATTCATCTCCTTTATGGGTAGAGTTCTTGTATTATTCTTAGTCCTGACACGACCCACCCTTGCATGCACAATCTCTCCTTACGTTCACTACGACAATGATGGAGTCGGGAAACTGTTTTCCTCTCCATGCTGTCAAGGAAGGTAAACCAGGTAATCTTATGATGCCTCTTGAGCTCGCCACGACTCACAGCAAGCTTTGGGTGTACCCAGCGGCGATAAAATTGTTGCTCTTCACCAACGCCTGGGTCTCACGAACCAGATTACTCAGTGTCTAACAATACTCAACGGGCAGTTTAAAGGCGTGGTATCGTCAGGCAACTGGTCCCTAGGAATCCACAGCCCAGCTGTTATTTACGCGTACAGTATTGTTTGACCTATTTTATAATCGGCAACCCTACCCACTATCTCTCTCTCTCACTTTGCTTTCATAAAAAAATCAAAATTGTCGGTTTCATTTCGTTATTGCTCACCATTTAAGATAACAAATTGCCCCTTGTATGAGTAATCAACCATGGAAATTCATCCTTTTTGTTTGAGAGTGAATTGAAGTTATCAGCGTTATTGTTCACTATTCAAGTTGTTCTTCTACGTCTCATTAACCATGGAAATATATTTTAGTGTATAAAGTAATCACGAAAATAACGCGCGAAATTAAATTCCTGCTAAGCCTCCTTTTATATATATATATATATATATATATATATATATATATATATATATATATATATATATATATATATATATATATATATATACACACACACACACACACACACACACACATATACATATATATATATATATATATATATATATATATATATATATATATATATATATATATATATATATATATATATATATATATCTTCTAATCTGACCTCCCTCAGTTGTGAAGTACATATTTCATATCTGAGCACGCTGCCAAACAAATCAAATCGTATGCACGCCATGCCATAATCATGAGGAAAGTGGCATCGACAAAAATGGAGCAAGAAGGAAGTAATTTAAAAAGCTCCCCAAGGCAAAGCATTTAGCGTGAACTTGTGGCATTTTACACATAATGGAAAAATCCTGCAGGAGAAAATGGCCGAAAGTAATAATTAAACTACAAGTTTCGGTGGGCGGACGGGGATTCTTCAGGCTGAAAGAAATTATTTCAATCTTTTGTTTTCGTTACGCTCTCTCTCTCTCTCTCTCTCTCTCTCTCTCTCTCTCTCTCTCTCTCTCTCTCTCTCTCTCTCTCTCTTCCCTATTAATACGCATTATCTAGTAGCATTTATTCACAAATTATACCAAATGATAAGTAACCAAAAGCATTATTTTAACTTCTTTTCGTTATTTACGAGGAGATTTTAATTCAGTACACCCTAATCCTTTCCCTATAAGTCTGCCGTTTTGAAAATCAGTATGGGAAGGGAAATTCTCCTGCCACAATGATTCCGGTTATGAAATTCCATGAAATCCTCTTCTTAAACTGGACAATCTTGTTAATGATGAACATCAGATTATTACCATATTAGTAGAAAACATTAATCATGTTCATTTTCGCTAGTAAACTATGATGACCATTTATTTAAGATATATCTGAAGGCTTTATTTTTTAGACTTAACGAGAAACATTGACGAGCTTGTCATCATGCAGCTAGGACGTCAAAACGTAATTTCACGGTCATGAGAATAACAGTGAAGAATCTCGTATTTACTCCTTATCTTGTAATTTAGATGTTACTGCGCTAGTGATAGAAGGTAACAATTTCCTCATCTCATTAACAGTGGTAATTATGAAAGTATTATCAGATGAACAAGATTATGACTTCGGATTGGAAATCAGAGTTTTTACCATGTTTAGAACAGAAATGGGCTTATTATCAAGTGATTCTTATATCACAAAGTAATGTTATTTTGAGAATAATTGAGAGGCATCACTTGGCTTATTTTTAAGTCCTAACGTGTTCGAGTCCTGACGGGTAGAGGTTAAATGCACAACAATTTTAGATCCAGTCTTGTTTGATCTAAGCGATAGGCGATGTAAGACGATACTGTGAACTCATCATCATAATTAATGATATAACAAAGGGAACCTAGCGAGAGAGAGAGAGAGAGAGAGAGAGAGAGAGAGAGAGAGAGAGAGAGAGAGAGAGAGAGAGATTTTTCTCCTTAAATTCGAGAATAATAATGATGAGAAGAGTGCGCAATATCTCATGAACAAAATTATGGTTTTCCTTGTTTATTGCACCAACGCATAAAATGTCAAAATCTCTTTTAAACAAATATCGCAAACTGGCATTTATGAGACTCGGTGAGAATGAGGAAATATCATCTCATGTAGAAATCATTAACACTGAAGTGAAAAAAGATTGCTTCAGTTTGTAAATAAGGTTAAATAATCGCATTATCTTTTTTGCTGGAAAATATGAAATTAGAATGTGATAACAAAGCGGAGATAAAAACAAGAAGATATTTGTATTTTGCAATACTTTTACCGAAAAAGTCATTTGCTTAAAAGGGTTTTAGCGTCCAATATTGGAAAGAATAATTGACTGCGAACTTAATCATTTAATACTATATGTAGAGAATAATTCATTGTTTCACTATACCCTGATTTTGTACAGGGGTCCCAGAGAAAAGTACAGATGGTAAAAATATGCTGTATTTTATCATGGATCCATATATTGGTCTCGGTTGTTGCACGACTGGGCAATAAAAAAAAATACGTTGGTGAAAATAGTGGATATTATTAAGATGTACTATGCTGTAATGGCATTATTAACTCATAATTGTCGAGACAATTAAATTTTCTTCGTCAGTTTTCACCGTAATTGGGCATTAGTAAATACAAACTTCAGACTTGAAAATAAATACAGATTTTACTGTCTCTAAAGCGTTTCATTTCGGTTCAGGAAACGCATAAGAATAATACCAAACTATATTAATTAGTGTGAAAATAAGGAAGGTCATCCTATCTACCTAATAAACTTCTAATTCCATTATATGACAAAAACAGATGGAGAGATTAGCTATATATATATATATATATATATATATATATATATATATATATATATATATATATATATATATATATATATATATATATATATATATATATATATATATATTTATATATATATTCATGTGTGTGTTGTGTGTCTGCGTGTGTGTGTGTGTGTGCGCGCGCGCGTTCTGTGAGTACTTATCGTATTAAAAATGCATGACTTTTGCATACAGTAGAACAGATAGAAGTTTAGTTATCCAGAGAAAAAAGTATTTACAGCTTCCATAGAATTTGTGACATGAATTACATAAGATATGATAAACATATTCAAAATAAATGAATGAATTTGACGTCATGCATTGTTATATGAATCTCCGGTATAATTAGGATAAAAAAAGTATTGTTTTGTGGTTTTCAGAGCCATTTCTTTTATAGTCATGTACCCCTATAATGCCATTAAAAATAGGAATGTGAATTCTGAATTCTTTACTTTACTGCTGTGGTAAGAATAAATAAGTACACGTGCTGAAAATCTATCAGGTTTCCTGAATATCCTGGGTTCCAATCCTGTTACTATTGACTTGGATACACTCATCCAAGAAGGGCAAACTACAATTATTTTCCATCTTCATAGAAAATGGCATCTGTTACAACTATTCATTTAGTCTACCAAGGATTTTTTTTACATTTTCATTTCCCGCTAGATACACGTAATGTCATCAGTATATAGAAAACACACAAACTTACAAATATTATTACTTGATACTGTGACTGAGTAAAATTCCATGCAAGGATAGATTATTTAATATTGGAGATAAAATATTTCTCTCAACCAAACCATATTCTGAGAGTAATATAAACCGTTGTAATATTTATTTTAGAACCTGTATTCAAATGATCCAGTGCGGATGGCACTGCCCAGTCAACTGAGAAATAGATTACTAATTCAGGTGGTAAACGACCAAAAAATCTCTAGAGTAACGTGAAAAGAATCAGATGACTTTTTTATGAAAATGTAGGGAAAGATTAACATCTATATCTATTGGAAATGGAATAAAGGCTCCTATACTGGTATAAATTAATTCTTCTTTTCAACAATATGAGCATTCAAATTCATTCATGACTACTGTCCTTCAAAGTTAAGATATCACATTCAAATGAAAGTACACACACGTTAAAGCATTAATCACGATTATGGTGGCGTTTAGAACAGAGTAAGATTCCTTCTGAAAGGTAAGGAGAGAATTTAAATTGAGAGTCAAAGAAACATCTAAAGAGCCAGCTGATTCGCTGAGAAAAGTCCAAGAAGCAAAGGCAGCAAGGCGAATAAAAGCGAATATTTTACGAGCTCAGTGGATGAATATGAGATGACAGCAGAAAAGTGTCCTGCGAAGCAAACATTTCAATCATTCATCTTGCCAGAGTTTGAAATCTTCGCTTCCTTCGCAGTATTCCTTCTTAGATTTTCATTACTTTTCATTTCCTCGTTTTCGCTTAAGGTTGCTCATCCTATTGACCTTCTTCAAAAGAAAAAAGGAAACAAACTGAATAAAACGTTAGTGCTTGGGGTGCCGAAAACTAAAGCAGTAATTCATTAAATAACTATTATCAATCAACAATAATAATCATCTTCTTCAAAGATAAATGAAAGAAATATGAATTGAGAGAACTTTTAACAGTTCAGGCATATGAAAACTGAGATGCAAAGAAACTCTTTTAGTAATATTATGATGGATAAAAAAGCACAAACACACATAAACAATAAAAAATAACATCGTCTCTTACGACCGACTGGAATGAAAAGAAACTGGAAAGCAGAAAACTGAAATATAGTGAATGGTAGGCAAACCCTGAGCATTCTGATGAAGAAATGTTAACTCGGACCAGTTATCTAGTTACTTAACGAAACCTGTAGACAGCAATTCATGATAAAGAGTTGGTCTGCAGTGATTTTTGCGAAAATACTTATACTGTACTTACAGTTTAAAAATCAAACCGCTTGACACAAGCGAGTCTCAGTTTCATTGGCAAACTTTATTTATGATATTCTATACACTTATAGATTTATGAAAAAAATGTTCACAATCCAGAGGTATAAACTGAAGTACTTTATGATTCTCCCCGTCATAAACACAATTTTAGATATTCAGAGGAAAATTTACTTCATGAATTGGTATTTATTAAAAAAAATAAATAAATAAACGACAGTACAAATCGAAATTTTTACATTTCTTCCTCAGAGAAACATGTGATCCTATCTCTTAAATCCTACTGAGTTTTATATAGCTTGCATGGCTTTGGATCCGGACACGATAATACCAATCACTTTTGATGCAATGTCACTCGGGCGCCTTTCGTAGAACCTTTTTGCATCACGCCGTCAGAGTTTCCTCAGATCAACCGAGTCACAGTTCCAAACTGACGACGGCCATGGTGTCATCCTCAGCCAAAGACCGGCACATTTGTCTGCGCAGGAAGAATAGCCTATCGAAGACGGGTCTAACTGATGATAATATCATTTAAATCGGTACCATAACTGAAACTTAGCGAACTTGTGCGATTAAAGTTAATTGAAATTACATATTCTAAGAACGAATTATTCTTTTAGATCCTTTAAAATAAATTAACAGTAGTTATCAGTGGGAGCATGGGTTAAGCCTGCACCAGGTTTCCGTCTTTTTCAGCGAAACCTACTGAAACCTGGCAGTTGTCCTTAATACCTGTAAGCTTAAAATCCTTAAGTATAAACTTACCAAATTGACAATATTAACATTACTACTTGTTTAAATGCACAGTGATTGCTGTCTTGTGTAACATAGATGCATTTTACAATAAAACCAATTCGGCTCCTCTGCCAGACTGAATGACCACCATTTGGTGCCATTACTATCGACATGGCATCATAAGATGACTAAAAAAATTCTTTGCAACACCCGTGCAACGTCTTTATATATATATATATGTATATATATATATATATATATATATATATATATATATATATATATATATATATATATATATATATATATATATATATATATATATATTATTTCTAATTATGAGTTTTCTAGAAATGACCTACAACCACAATGATTCTCCAACGGCTGCGGGTAATAATTTTATGCCAAAGAGAGTTGAGGCGGAAATACCTTTGATGCCCAAAGTTACAAGGGCTCTTTTCTCTTTTCGTCTAGATTCGGGAAAACTTTTGAGCCATTTCAACATTCTCATGGATGGTAATGTTTCTGGCCCATTCTGTTTTGCGAGCGAGCAGCAAATATTAAAGTTTCCCTTTGCGTTTTTAATGAGAATTTTATAGAGCCCCTGAATGAGGGTTCATGCAATTCATATTTTTAGTGATTGCCGGTGAAATAACTTGAGCCCGTTGATGAAAACTCATTAGAACAGACAAAATCATAGGAGAGCATATATTTAAAAAAAAACAAAAAATAGTGGATTGCCATTTTGTTTCCATAGAAATCGGTTATTTGCAACTATGTAAAAATATTAAGCGATTACTTCCTTGCACAGTTCCGCAGCAATGCTTTTGATAAACACATGTGGAGCTTAGATTAACTCTTAATTGCTTTGAGAGTTAATTTTAAGGTAATTAAGGAAGTGTCACTTTTTAGACTGCAAATATCTAGATGTGGGGATAAAATCATACAATGAAGCAAAAATAGATTTGAATAAACACAAAGTGAAGAGGAGCGGCTTCGAAACATATATAAAAAAGTATGATAAAGGAAAATTATATGAGGAAAAAGGAAATAGAAGGCAGGAGATATGATAGTGTAAAGAGTCTGTGGCAATAAGACTAAAGAATTTAAACGAAGTGGAAATATTGTTGTAAAAGAGCTTCTTGAATGTGAAAAGAGGAGCAAAACAATACAACCGTATAATTAAATGGTCTAACAATGATGAGAGCAGAGATACCGAATGCAAGGGACTATGGAAAATTACAAGTACAAATAGTCATATGTTTGTTTGTAACTATCCTTCAGAAAACGGCAAATGGGATTACTGTAAGCATAGGTCTGTCAACCCCAGTACACTACACAAAGCCATTTTTAAGAGGTATAAAGGAAAGGTTGAGTGTCAAATTAAATTATTAGTACGTGGGAAGCAGATTGGGAGAAGCAGCTTCAGAGTAATGGTTTACTAAGAAATATATTTGAGCAAATAGGAAATGGAAGGTAGGTAATCTGATGGTGAAAGTTAATAAGCCTGGGGAAATGAGGATTTAAGAAATGTTTGAGAGGTAGATATATTATATAAAACAGTATCTTTAACATAGGAGGGAGGAGCAAAGAATTTTACTACAGTAGAACTAGATAGCTAACAATGATGAAAGGAATAACAAAGATGGATGGCCCAGTAGGGAAGAGAGTAAGGTTGCTTGCTAGGTACGATGAAATCGTGATTTTGATATTAAA
The DNA here is from genome assembly GCF_040412425.1 of Macrobrachium rosenbergii. Classification (NCBI taxonomy): domain Eukaryota; kingdom Metazoa; phylum Arthropoda; class Malacostraca; order Decapoda; family Palaemonidae; genus Macrobrachium; species Macrobrachium rosenbergii. Next base: position 17,947,431 of record NC_089797.1, on the reverse strand, counting down.
ATCCATGGGAAACTGGGGAGTCTAGTGGATAACGTGGGTGGCTAAATGTCAGCGTGGTACCAGAAAGTTAATAATCCAAATAATGAGAAATTTGTTCTTAACCTTCCTTAGAAAACGATTACACTACAATTAAGTAAATACACGAGCAAGCTTCGCGTAGTGGGTTAATGTGGTTTTTCTTAGCAACATTCACTTAAGGGTGTGACGTCCCTGCCTACACGAGTTAGGGTAGAAGAGACTCTTCAGCTTTGGCAGGCAATTCTTTTAAGAGAAGAACACTCCGAAATCAAACCAGTGGGTAGAAGGGACACTTTAGCCTTGGTAGGCAACCCTTCTAAGAGAAGGTCAAGAAGGTTACTCTGAATGCAAACCATGTTCTCCAACCTTGGACTGCGTCATAGCTATAGTACCGTGGCTTTCCACGGTCCTGGGTTTGAATTCCCTTGCCTGAGGGTATAATCAGGCATTTATACTCTTTTCCGTTCACTATCCTGTTTTTTTCAAAAAGTATGTAGGACAGCCTGATGAGAGAGCAAAAGTTGCTTAGTGGAATACCAGGAAAGTGCCTTCATCTTTATCTATCTTTTCCTATTAAGCATTTTATTTCTAAATCAATCCTTAATGTCCTCCCCCAAGTTGTTTTGGCAGACCTGGCGGATTTCATTGGCCTTACAAGGTGTGCCGACCCCACCTAGCTACCAGTTGCTTCCGGCGCTTTTTTCAGTGATACATGGATTTTTTTTTTTTATTTATAACTTCAACAGAATTTTGGTAAATGATGCAAATACTGTTGTTGTTCATGACATTGCTGTTTAATGTTCTTGTTGTTATGAGTCTATTTATTAGTGTTGGTACTTATTCTATGTTGTTAATTTTAAATCTTTCCCGAGGCATTGAGTTGAACCCTGGGCCTGTTACTCATTACAGTAAGAAGAACTTCAAAGTATTTTACTCAGATATTCGGGGCTTAAGGTCAAATTTTCTTGATCTCCAGTTGTGCCCGTAACTACAATATGATGTTTTTATGTTTGGTGTTTGCAGATGAAATATCGTAGTGCTAACTGGAAATTGTAAAAAGGGGCTACTAAACTAGTGGAAATGTTGAAAAGTCTGTATACTAAAATAAAAAAAGATTGAGAGAAATTTGTGAAATAAGTAGAGATCAAAAAGACAGAACAATGAATGCTAATATCAATAATATTTGTATGGGTATATGAAAGCAAATTTAACAAATAGTAGTTAGGAGGATGAGAGAAGATGTGAGTCAAAGGAAAAAAAGGAGCAAAGAAAATAGCGGGATGAAGGCAAGATATTGGTAAGATCCTCAGGTGTTTCAGAAGAAAAGGTGGGAATGTATGGAGGTATCACTCAGTCAAATCTGCCTTATGGAAGAGAATGGTGGATGTTAAAACCGAATGGCTGGAAATATCTTAGCGCAACTGTGATTAATATTTTGTGGTATATGTACTGCGACATAAGAAAGAAAGAGAAATGTGGAGATATATAGTTGTGTTGAAAATAATGTAAAAAAAATGTATTAGAGGGTTTTCAGATGGATAAGTCATGTGTGCAGAAGTGTTTAGAAATGAGAAGGGAAGAGCACATAGAGAGTGCAGGATATTTCAGTACTACCTGGAAAGCAAGATAAATGGCAATAGTAGTGTACATAGTGACCTTTGACACCATACTACTGAGCCTTCTGAGCAGGTTAATATAATTGATACACTACAAATAGGACTGTGACAGTATCTGCTTCATTTGACAAAAGAATGAATAAAAGCATGAAGCCAGCCTGCCATGTACAAGATTGACATAAGAAGGCACCACAACTACAATCACTGCCTACACCTCTCTAATAACCTTATCGTAGCTGGCAACGAATATTGGATTTTGGCAAGAACCAGACATGTCTCTGCATCCTGGAGGCAATATACGTCGGTGAAAAAAACTCTAATAAATTTACAGTAAGAAAAATGGCTTAATTTACCAACCTGAAATATCCACGTCCAATAGAACACAGTGAAGGTCAATGGAACGACGGAATTCCACCCCCAGCCCCGATGATTAGTCAGTAATTTATGACCGGGTATTATGTGTGTGTGTGTGTATGTATGTATGTATGTATGTATGTATGTATGTATGTATGTATGTATGTATGTATGTATGTATATATATATATATATATATATATATATATATATATATATATATATATATATATATATATATATATATATATATATATATATATATATATATATATATATATATATATATATATATATTCAACAGGCGGAGGTTTCTCAAAACTCAGTAATATAATGAAGGCAGGGGAAGCACACCAACAGGTCAAGAAAGTCATATTTATTCAATTGCAACGTTTCGAGGCCAACCAGCAGGCATCATTTTCAAGCTACAAGTAATAATACCTAATTAGTACAATAAAATTAAGTGACAAATATTAAAATACACAATATAAATTACATTAAAACAAGCGAAGTTAAAAATATGAATAAGGACCAACCGTTGAGTATGGAGGCAGAGGAAGGACTGACCAAAAACGTAAACAGTTCACGAGAGATAAAGAGGTGTAGACGTGGCATGGGTGTTCATTGTGGGGACCAGTTTTTTAATAAACAATGATTCATTAATTGCTAAAAGTTTGTGATTAGAGGCTCTGCCCAAAACCTCAAAGTCCTTGTACTGAATAGAATGTTTGCATTTCTCGGCATGATCCCTTATGTTGGAAAATTCGAGATTTGAAAGTTTAGTGCCAGTTCTATAGCTGACAGCTTGACCTCTTTATCTTGCTCTCCAGCCACTTCAACTCTTTTTCACCATATTAAGCGCTGAATGGTCGAAGGTGACCCAGTGCTTGGCTTGACAGCCTAAACTTCATAAATCATCAAACATAGCTGCTCCCTTTCCTTACGCAAAAGATATATGAAAGACGAGGATCGAATGAGAACAACCGGAGAGGAATAATTCATATTTCTCTCTTCTTGTAACATTTGTATGGCTGAAAGAGTTGGCAAAATAAAATAGTCATCCAAATGTCAATAATATTTTAGCATTCTTCTTTTTATTCTGTCATCAGCATTTATATGAACTGCAATTTTTTCTTCATTCATAACAATTTGTAAATGGTATGCCTTCTGACGGGGCAAAATTATGTCCATACAACTGAAAATCTGCAAATCCCGAGAGAGAATATCAATTAAGAATTTGTATATCTGACCTTCAGCTGTGTTTCATTCCTCCTACATTTTATGCATGAGAACAATGTAAAGTCTTTGCCGACTTTATTGGAGGACGGAGAACAATAACAAATCTTGTTCTTACCAGAACCTAAAACACATCGGTACATGCAGCAAATGATTACAGTCCGTTAGTCCGAAGGCCCGATAGTCCGAAGGCCCGATAGTCCGAAGGTCCGATAGTCGTAGGTCTAAGCCGGCATTCCGAGGCAAGCGCCCCCCACCCCCGCTTGATTAATCCCCCCGCCTCCATGGCTAATACGGCAAAATTGTAACCAGTAAACATCCCTAGGGTACGTCATGTTGGTATTTTTATGGGTGTTTACTGGTTACAATTTTGCCGTATTAGCTATGGAGGGGTGGGGGGCTGATTACAGTCCGTCGGACTATCGGGCCTTCTGACTTTCGGACTATCGGACCTTCGGACTATCGGGCCTTCGGACTATAGGGCGGTCACCGTAGCAAATACTGTATTCACCACCAAGATTTTAATGTTATCTTTCGTATTCAGAGTGTATTTCACTCCTCAAATTCATTTTTCTGAACAGTATTCACATCATAGTCTCAAAAACTGTTTACCATTCAAATCACCCAGGAAAAATGGCTCTTAGATATTTTTCTTTTCTTTTTTTTTTGCATTTTCTTAATCACAACGTAATTACTCGTTTATGGGTACAACATTTTTTGCATTAAATATTCCTGTTATCGGCATATTTGTACCTTTCCATGTTTTAGCATTCTCCATATCTTTTCATACCGTACAATTCCTTCCAGTTCCTCTTACTTTCAATTACAAAGCTATGGACTTAGTGCATCATAACTCTTGCGCTTATTTCGAAATCCTCTGATATGACGCGACCCAAATTCGGCTTTGTTTCAAAAAGCTTGCTCATATCAAACGTCACCATTATTATGTATGTCTTTTCAATGAACGGCTTTGCCTTCTTGGTTGCTTTCGTGAATTACCTGAATATACAAATTTTTCTCTCTGGACATAGCCATATCAATTATACATTTAATTCAGCTTATTGATGAAAAATGTTCGGCATTCCCAGTCTAATCAGAATTATCATTTGGCAAATTTTTACCCAGAATTAGTCAAAACTTGCCCAAAGGAATTCCTAAACTGTGTGAAAGACAATTTTCCATATTAACACTAAAAAGAGTCTGAACGTCTATGAAAATATTTAGTTTCGAGAGTTTTCTAAACCATTGCCTTTACAGATACTTGCATATGTGTTAACCAAAAGAAATTTGCAATAAGTTCACCCAAAATTATTACACTTAACAAGGCAAAATAAATGCATCCTAGCCACAGCCATCAATTGCAGCTGACGTTAGAAAATAAATAAAAGCGATAGGAAAGTATGCTGCAGAAGTTTTAAGACCATCTTTTTTTTTTTAAACTTAATGCAAAATTATTGTTAAATAAAACATTATTCTCTTATGCTTATACCGTCCGGATGCTCCTTAATTTAAGTAGTTAGAAGACTTATGGTAACTCAATGCCTATATATATATATATATATATATATATATATATATATATATATATATATATATATATATATATATATATATATATATATATATATATATTCATACACACACACACACACACACACATTCACACACACACACACACACACACACACACACATATATATATATATATATATATATATATATATATATATATATATATATATATATATATATATACATATATATATATATATATATATATATATAAATTTTCTAACAATGTGATATACATAAATTTTCTAAAATGTGACCTAAATGGCCTCTGCAAAAGCAACAGCATTAATTTCAACGAAGGATTAATACCTCTTTTGGACCCCTGTATTAGTAAAATGTTCAAGAATGACCTTAAAGATAAAATCACTGACTTAACTTCTAATTAGCTACCTTATGTATATTTTCTATGTATTTGCATGTTTAATATTTTTTGTGAAAATGTTCACTTTGCAAAAATTGTTATTGTTTACCATAAGGTGAATTACTGAGTTGTACTTTCATAACATATATAATCAGTTTATTCTTTCCATTATTATTTATTATTATTTTTTTTTTTTTTTTGGTGGTAAGTATCTTTCCCTGCATAATCTTTTAATTGACTTGTCCCTGATTCCGGACAGTTGGACCTAATATTTTAAAAAACCTCATAAATATATATCTCTGTTTTGGTAGGTCTACTACTTCTTCAGCTGTGTTGGATTGTAGGTACATATTTTTTCCTTTATAATCCCCAACTGTCATTTATACAAGCTTTCTTTGTAAACTTATTTTTATATTTCTATCAGTCTGCTAAGTAAAGGACAGAAAATCGAAAGGCTTAGTACCACTCCATCGTTTCTTTGTTATATATATATATATATATATATATATATATATATATATATATATATATATATATATATATATATATATATATATATATATATATAAATATATATATATATATATATATATATATATATATATATATATATATATATATATATATATATATATATATATATATATATATATATATATGAGACTTATTGCACACATACATGTACACATTCAAACATATATATGTATGTACGGATGTACAGATGTATGTTTGCTTAAGTCTCATAAATTCCTTTAATTATAATTGTTCATGATCACTTCATGTTGAAAAGTATTTAATTAATCCATGAATACTTAGGCCAACAGTATATGAAGTGAGGAGGTATTATTTAGGGTTGGCAAAGAACCTTAGTTGTTAGGACGGGAGTTTATCTCTCGAAGGAGACACCCAGACGATAATCACTGTTCCCTTCTAGCTAAGCCCCAAGCCTAATTAACCCCCGCTATCTTTTTCAGTTTACTGGTAAAGAATCTCTCCCTCTAATCTCCGGGTATCTGCCAGTGATGTAGCCTGAAGTCATGCCCCAAGCACATTCTCTGCCTTAAAAGGGGCAAGTCGAGAGAAATCGTCAATTAGTCTCTTTTGGTCAGCCGAAGGCAATGCCCAACAGAGCAGCTGGCCTTGTGCCAGGCAGGCGCTCATTTTCCCACATACTCGGAAGACTTTGACCTTTGAGCCAGATGTTGCCTGAAGATAGTTCAGATCTACCTCACCTGGAGAATCTTCTATCCAAGCATCACAAAGAGCAAATTACGGTATGTCCTGGAATTCGAGGCTTAGTTCTAAGCCAGTGCACTTTTCCTCTGACTTGATATTTCTCCCTCACAATTCACAATTTAATTCAACCCCTTTTTCCTTTGACTTTGCAATAGTGTACTTATCCATGCCAGAGTTTTTATTGCTAGAAGTGCATAGAGTAACACCATTCCCTTGCTAGGAGTGATTAGATCAATTCAGCACCCTTGCTACTGTAGAAGTGGTTAGAGTGATGCAACCCATTTAACATGAGTGTTAACACATTCTAAGAGAGACATAATTTTGTAGTATTCTCATCTCGAATTTTTCCATTCCAGGAGCGTTGTCAGAGTCATTTTACCAAGTTGACATTTTCTTGCTGTCCTGGTTTGCCGAGAAATCGGCCCTACCTGGCCTGACATAACTGGATTGCTGAAGTGTATGGTCCCTTATGTACACCTTGATGTGTGCTAATCTCCAGTTCAGTGATTTATTGTACATTTAAAGTTTTAGTGAGATCTGTCACCTTTAATTTACCATTGTGCTTGTGTACATAATGTAAGTGTTAAGAGGCAGAACTCTCACTTGGCGACCTACCAATTATTATGTGGTTTTATTGTCTCTGTTTATGGTCTTCTGAGGGTTTTATTGAAAGGTCCTATTGATTAAAGTAACGTAAATCACAGTGCCCCTCGGAAAATCCGTAATCATATATATATATATATATATATATATATATATATATATATATATATATATATATATATATATATATATATATATATATATATATATATATATATATATATATATATATATATATATATATATATATATATATATATATATATATATATATATATATATATATATATATATATATATATATATATATATATATATATATATATATATATATATATATATATATATATATATATATATATATATATATATATATATATATATATATATATATATATATATATATATATATATATATATATATATATATGAATGTCTATTACTGTAATACCACAGTGTAATATGAATATAAGAAGGCCCATAAAACACTATTTGAACGTTACAACCATATATTTCGAGCACTTCCTTCTGTGCCCCTGTTCACTGGTAAAATATGGACAGATGAAATGTTACAGGAGTATATACACAAAGCATATGTACATGTGGCATTAAGTCTCCGATGGTATACAGGTGA